>NC_089581.1:129275030-129575030 GCF_019320115.1 Miscanthus floridulus | reverse complement strand
GAGGCAGTAAATATTGCAATTGCTTCAGAATCAAAGTATCGGCAGCATAAGGAGCTCAAAAAGAAAAAGAGTGTGCCGTCTGGATCTTTTGGTGGAAATCAGAAGAGGCAGAGGGTGATTTATCATCCAGTACATCATAATCGTCCTCCTTATCGTCTGCCGCAGTTCCAAGCCAGGCAACAGTCAAATGTCCGTTCTGCTATAACCTATTCGAGTTCACAGTCAACCAATGCTCCTGGTGGCAATGCTCCAACATCCCAGGGTCACAACTATCCGTGCTACAATTGCAGAAGGACTGGTCATTTCTCTAGGGAATGTCCATATCCTAGGCAGGCTAATCAAAATTATCAGAAGGCCCCTGCTAATCAACAACAGGGTCAGGCACCAAACAAGAACCCCAATCAGAATGCTTAGAAGGGCAAAGACGAGAGGAAGACAGGACGGGTGTTCTATATTCAAGCTGGAGAAATTCCGAAAGGGGAGCCAGTGATGATGGGTATGTTTCCTGTTGCCAATCACCCTGCAGTTATACTTTTTGATTCTGGCGCATCGCATTCATTCATCAATAGAACATTTGTCGTGAAGCATAAAATTTTAATTGGGGCAACAACGGAAAGTTTCTTTATACAGTCGCCCAGGGGACGTCTGTCTACTAAGGAAATGGCATACCAGGTACCCGTAAACCTGGGTGGGCATATTTTTCCCACTACCATGATTATCCTTAAGGATCTGGATATAGATGTAATCTTGGGAATGAATTGGATGTATCAGCATAAGGCTGTTATAGATATTTTGAATAGGACTTTAAGAGTAAGTTTGCCTGATAGTAATTCTCAACTTCTTATCCAACTTCCAACCCTAAGAAGATCAGTGGGCAAGATTTGTGCAACTGCTGTCAAAGAGATTAGAGATATTCCGGTAGTGTGTGAATTTCTGGATGTGTTTCCTGAAGATTTACCCAGTCTACCACCTGATAGGGATGTACAGTTCAATATAGAGTTACAACCTGGAACAGCTCCGATTTCTCGGAGAGCTTATAGGATGCCACCTAAGGAATTGGCCGAGTTGAAAACTCAGTTACAAGAATTGATTGAGAAAGGGTTTATCCAACCTAGTTCTTCACCTTGGGGATGTCCGGCAATTTTTGTGAAAAAGAAAGATGAGACTTTGAGGTTATGTGTCGACTATCGTCCATTGAATGAAGTGACCATCAAGAATAAATATCCATTACCTCGGATAGATCTGTTTTTTGATCAATTGGCCGAAGCCAAAGTTTTCTCCAAGATAGATTTAAGATCAGGATATCACCAAATTAAGATAAAGCCTGAAGATATTCCCAAAATGGCATTTACCACAAGATATGGATTATATGAATACTTGGTAATGTCTTTTGGTTTGACAAATGCTCCAGCTCATTTCATGTATCTAATGAACTCAGTATTCATGCCTGAGCTAGACAAGTTTGTAGTGGTGTTTATTGATGACATTTTAGTATATTCCAAGAATAAGAAAAAACATGCGGAACATCTCAGAATTGTTCTGACCCGTTTGAGAGAACATCAACTATATGCCAAGTTCAGCAAGTGTGATTTTTGGCTTAAGGAAGTGCAATTTCTTGGACATGTCTTGTCAGCCGAAGGAGTTGTAGTTGATCCAAGCAAAGTGAAGGATGTGCTTGATTGGAAACCACCAACCACAGTTCATCAAGTTCGGAGTTTTCTGGGTTTGGCGGGATATTACCGCCGGTTTATTCCAGATTTCTCAAAAATATCAAAGTCCATAACTGAATTGTTGAAGAACCAAGTTAAGTTTGTCTGGTCATCAGATTGTGAGAAGGCTTTCCAGACTTTGAAGAGACTGTTAACAACTGCAGCAGTATTAGCCCAACCTGACATCGAGAAGCCGTTTGATGTTTACTGTGATGCTTCAGGTATTGGTATTGGGTGTGTATTGATGCAAGAAGGCCGAGTCATTGCTTATGCATCCTGGCAACTTAAGCAACATGAAGAACACTATCCGACCCATGACTTGGAGTTAGCAGCTGTGGTTCATGCTCTGAAGATTTGGCGGCATTACCTGCTTGGTAATATGTGTCATATGTATACAGACCACAAAAGCTTAAAGTACATCTTTACTCAGTCAGAGTTGAACATGCGACAGAGAAGATGGTTAGAACTAATTAAGGATTATGACTTGGAAGTACATTATCACCCTGGTAAAGCAAATGTAGTTGCAGATGCCCTCAGTCGCAAAGGTTATTGCAATTGTCTGACAGTGAGGACAATGGATTTGAATTTATGTCAAGAAATGGAGAAGTTGAATATAGAAGTAATTCAACAAGGAAGTTTGGCCAACATAATTGTTGAAGCCACTATTCGAGATCAAGTTATTGCTGCTCAGAAGGAAAACAAGGGTATAGCCCATATCAAGGAAAGAGTCAAGAATGGAAAAGCGGAATGCTTTAGTATTGACAATGAAGATGTGTTATGGTTCAAGGATCGCCTGGTGGTACCAAAAGTTCTTGAGTTGCGGCAGTCAATTCTAGATGAGGCACATGCTACTAGGTTATCTATCCATCCAGGAAGCAACAAGATGTACCATGATTTGAAGCAAAGATTCTGGTGGACTAAAATGAAAATAGAAATTGCTAGATATATAGCGAAGTGTGATACTTGTCAAAAGGTGAAAGCTATACATTTGAGGTCTGCTGGTGAATTACAACCATTACCTATTCCATCTTGGAAGTGGGAGGACATAAGTATGGATTTTATTGTTGGTCTACCCAAGACATCAAAAGGATTTGACTCAGTATGGGTTATTGTAGATCGACTCACTAAGTCAGCACATTTTCTTCCAGTTAAGACAATATATCCCACGATCCAATATGCCAAAATGTACTTAGCAAGAATCATGAGTCTCCATGGAATACCCAAGACTATTGTGTCAGACAGGGGTACACAGTTTGTCTCCAACTTTTGGAAACAATTACATTCTTCATTGGGTACCAAACTTCTATATAGTACAGCTTATCATCCGCAGACTGATGGACAGACTAAAAGGGTTAATCAAGTACTTGAGGATATGTTAAGGTGTTGTGTCCTTAACTATTCCAATAAGTGGGACAAATGCTTACCTTTGGCCGAGTTCTCATACAACAATAGTTATCAGGAAAGTATTAGAATGGCTCCATTTGAAGCACTCTATGGTCGTAGATGTAGGACATCATTGAGTTGGTCTGAGCCTGGAGAAAGAAGATTCTTTGGAGTTGACCTTGTGAAAGAAACAGAAGACAAGGTTAGACAAATACAGAGTAATTTAAAGATAGCTCAGTCCCGCCAAAAGAGTTATGCGGATAGACGACGGAGACCATTGGTATTCAACAAAGGAGATTTTGTATATCTAAAAGTATCACCAATGAAGGGAGTTAACCGTTTTGGTGTTAAAGGAAAGTTGGCACCCTGATACATTGGACCATATCAAATTTTGGAGAGGTATGGAAAAGTGGCATATCGCTTGAAATTACCTGAACATCTTGCAGCTATGCATGATGTGTTCTATGTTTCTCAATTGAAGAAGTGTCTCCGAGTGCCTGAACAGAATGTTGAAGTTGAAGGAGTGGAACTAGAACCGGATTTAACTTATTCCGAATATCCTATCCGAGTGTTAGATCAGAAAGATCGTGTTACTCGAAGATGGACAATCAAGTTCTATAAGATACAATGGAATCAACATTCAGAAGAGGAAGCTACTTGGGAATCAGAAGATTACTTGTTAGAAAAGTTTCTAGAATTTCTAGCGTCAATATAGAATAGAGTAATGTAAGTTGAGTTCGGTAGTACAAATTGTGTTTTGTAAAGGGACCTCAGCTATTTTGTGGACAGAGTTTGTATGTGTTCTCACGACACATTTCCTTTTCCATTACTTACCCTATGGCTTTGAATCTCGGGGCGAGATTTCTTTTAGGGGGAAGGATTGTAACACCTCGGGTGTTTAAATATTAAAATCTGGCATGTCATCATATGCATTGCAAAGCATTTGGCATTTGGTGAAAACTTTGATATGCATACACTAATACAAGTTTATATTTATGTGGTATGTGTTGCAATGCATTGTTTGACTCAAGTTCAATGTTTGTTTGGATTTTGAATTTTTCGAGAAAACCCTGCTTTTCCACATTTAAATCCTACCCTAAAAATCCATTTCAAAATCTAAGCATATTTTGGGGTTGGGCCCAAAAACAAAAGTGTAGAGCTTAATAAGTTATACAAAGTTTATCTTTGGAGTTTTTCAAGTTGTTTAGAAAATTTTTGAGTAAATCAAAAAGGCGTAATTCGGTAAATTTCCCTATTCAAATTCAAAAGTTCATTTCAAAATCTAGACCAAATTAGGAGATGGTTATAAAAGCAAAGTTGTAGAACTTTTGATTTTGAACAACTTTTATTTTTGGAGATTTTTGAGTTGTTATGAAAATTTGGGAGTAATTTGTGAATTTTGGCGAATGGCAAACTTGTAATTTCGATGAACAGTGTTCACCGCTTGCGCTACACCGCCGGCGAGCTTCGGCTTGCTTCCAGTCGCGCGCGTGGCCGTCTGGGTGTCGCGTTGGCGCGCTGAAGGCTTCGTCGTGGCTTCTTTGCGCTTCCTTGGCTGCCCTATAAAGCTCTAGAGCCGCCGCCGTTCTTCTTTCTTCGTTCTCTATTTTTTCCGTCGCCGCTGCTCCATCTCCGGCGAGCCCGTGCCGTCGTTGTCGTGCTCCACCGTCGCTGATAAGCTAGTCCCAGCTCCGCCTGAACCTTGCGTGTCCATCCAACCCACCAATTTGGCTTGTCTTCACCGGGAACTCGAGTTTCATCGCCTTCTTCCTCGCGGCCGGTAATCTCACCGTCGCATGCGTATCTCCATGGCCAGAGCCCGTCGGTGAGCCGTTGCCCTTGATTGGTGTACCTTTAGCTTCGTCTCGATGCCGTAGTGCTCATTTCACTGTTGATTGGCCGTTTTATCCACTGCAGTCGCCGGCACACCGTCACCGACGATCCTTGCTCCGCCGCCGTTGCTGTTCACGTCGACCCACGTCTACGCTGCTTCTCTAGCCTTGCTTTCTGCTCTGTAGTGTTCATGGTGAGCTCCTAATGCTTCCTGTGCCCTTTGATTAACTGCTACTGTACTCCTGTCGCCGGCGTAACGTCGCCGAGCCACCGCGTCCGCCATGGCCGACGCCAAGCTCATAACTCGTAGTAATTCGTCTAGCTAGTGCCTTCAGTCGATGCGCCGAGATGATGTGGTCATTTTGGTACGTTGGTCGTCGCCGTTGATCTCACCGTCGGTGAGTTTGCGCCGGTCAGCGCCGTCGTCGTCGTAGTCAACACGCGGGAGGTAGAAGATGACAGCTGGGGTCACCATGTCAGTGACTCAACATTCAAAATGAATTTTTCTATTTTCAGATTTGAATGAATAGTGTCTATTTTTGTTATTTTTGTGTAGATTTATTTAGAGCTCCAAAAATTATGAAAATTTTTGAGTGACTTCTCTATGAGGTATAGTATTTAAGAAAAATATGAAATAGTGTTTTTCAGTAATTTTTAAATGTGATAAAAATTGCTCAATTTATTCATAAATGGATTTCCATGATTTTTCTAGGCTTATTTATTTATCAAAAAAATTATGAAATTTGTTTTGCCACTTAGTTAACATGTAATGAACATGTACTAAAATTTTGAGCTCAAATAGAATAAGTTGATTTATTTCATAATTTTGAATTAAATAATTAATTCATAAAAGCAAATAGTAACCTTTAATGATTTAGGTTTTTGTTTGGACTTTTGGATTGAGTGATGACCTCGGGTCATTTGTTGTTAATGATCCTTGACAGTTGATGTATGTGTTACGAAAAAGATTTAGTTTGTTTGACTTGCAACTGTACCGCGAAGGAAAGTTGTATTCAAATTATTAACTTTGCATCCATCATTGAGCATCATATTTCGTATTCCGCATCATGTTAAACATGGCATTGTTATTACGTGTAGTAAACGAAGGTGAAAACGTGGTAGTTAATCAAGTCGTGGAAGAAGTTTATCCGTCTGTTGAGGTCGGATCGAATCCTTGTGAAACGTCGCAGGAATCGGGCTTTTCCGTCAACGAAGGCAAGCCCCGGATGCATACAACCCTACCTTGTGTTTTACAAATTAATTTCTCTTTTGCTTTCCGTTACTGCATTAAGTGATTAAGAGTTAAGTAAAAGCCTAATTGGTGCATTACCACCCTTGTTATTCCATATTTACCATTTTATCAGTTTTAAACTCGTATATGCCTAATTTTGCTTAGCTATGCGTAGAACGATGAAAGTCGGGTGACTACCTGCCACTTCCAAGTTTTAAATGGAACATTGGTTAATTAGGTTAGCATGTGATATGGGAATGTGGAGTAATAAATCTAGACCGGGCAGACTCGGTGTGTGTGAGCCACCAGACATGGAGGTCTTGTGAGCGGGTTCTTTCCGCCTATGTCGATTAAGGCACGTCCGTTGTTGAATTGTATGAGGTGAGAATTTGTAGTACTAACCACATACTCCAGTAAGCCTGAACTTGGCAATTCTATTACGAGAATGGCTACTCGCGCACTAGGAGTGGAGAGATGGCGAGAATAGCGTGTACCCACGTGGCCATGGGCTAGAATGGTGGAGTACTGTGTTCTCGGGTGGCGCGGACCCGTTCTTGTTTTAGAGGATCCAAGGGTAGGTTGGTATATGGAGGTCAGGGACCTGCATATGTCGTGTGGTCTGGAATTCCCAGCTGGGTTTATAATCGGTTCGAATCATCATTGCTCCTCGGTTAAGGAGACTCAACTCACTATTCATCATCGTAGAATTAATAACTGGAACTTGAATAAGGCTTGTGAAGGTGCCGAATATGAAGTTTCATGATCTCAGTGCGGATCGTGTCAGCTTTGTATATAATTCTTGAGAAGTTTTCTATATAAAGAATGTTGTTAAAAGAGCTTTTACGCAAAAGAACTTTGATCATTGTTAAAGCTATACCTTGAATCCCTGAGCCTGCATTACTGAGTTTATCCGTTAATATTTCGGATAAGTCTTGTTGAGTACTTTCGTACTCAGGGTTCGTTGACCCCTTGTTGCAGGTGAGCCTCATGAGCAGATCTGTTTTGGATCGTGCTGCATGACTATCGTTCGTTCTGACGATGAGAAGTAAATGTGTGATCCTTGGGCAGGATGTTTATTTTGTGTGTTATGTATATATTAATTATGCCACTCCACTACTACTATGGTTTGTAATAATTAAAGAACTTAGTTTGTAAGGTTTGAAATAACTGGTTTGTAAACTATGTTATCATAAGACTTCCACTGTTTTTACTCTGGTTTTGATATTTGAATAAATGTTGTAATACTACAATGACTCTGTAACGTGATCCTGCTCGGAAATCGTGGATGATTTGGGGTTCCCCAAGGACACCCGACAGTCTTTTTAAGTTCATGGAAACATATGCATAGATGTCAGAGGTCGCCGGACAGTGACAGGTGCATGTGGGCCCTATAACTTAGGAGGTTCTGCCACAGGCAGCCATCGCGCACCCCCGGACGAATGGGCAGGTCGAGCGCGCAAATGGCATGCTTCTTCAAGGCCTCAAACCCAGAATTTTCAACCGGTTGAACAAGTTTGTCGCGCGTTGGCTCGCTGAGCTCCCGGCTGTGCTCTGGAGCCTAAGGATGACTCCTAGCCGGGCCACCGGCTACACACCCTTCTTCATGATCTACGGTTCCGAGGCCATTCTCCCGACAGACCTCGACTATGGAGCACCAAGAATCAGAGCATATGACGAACAGGGAGCCGAGGCATCTCACCAAGACGCCATGGACCAGCTAGATGAGGCCCGCGACATCGCCCTCCTCCATTCAGCTAAGTACCAGCAAGCGTTATGGCGGTACCACAGTCGACGGGTGCAGGGTCGAGCCTTCAATGTCGGAGACCTCGTCCTCCGTCTTGTGCAGAGCAACAAGGATCGCCACAAACTCTCCCCGCCCTGGGAAAGGCCCTACATCATCGTGGAAATACTTCGCCCAGGTGCCTACCGGTTGAAAACCATCAAAGGCGAGGTCTTCACCAACGCCTGGAACATTGAGCAGCTATGTCGTTTCTATCCTTAAAATAAGCTTACACTTTTCCTTATCAGTTTTTGCCTTAACAGAACCCCGATCCTTAGTGACTTCCGACCCCTGCAAATCACGAGGGGTCAGACCTCACTCGGGGGCTGGCATGTGATCATAACATATGTCATGTGTAATACAAGTATTAGGTCATGTGTAATACAAGTATTATGCTTGCAAAAAATCCCTGTGTTATACTTACAAACATTCTCTAAGTTTTCCATTTGCCTCATAAACAAGTCTCGAGGGCTAAGATCTTGGGAACCAATTCTGAATACAACTGGTAGGACTACGAGACACCCATGCCCCAGCGGCTGCAACCTCTTTGCTCACCAGTTCAATCAGAATTAGTTCGCCCACGTTCCTAGCTTCCTATGACTTAGACCATGAGAAGAGTTGGAAAGCGCTAAAATTGTTCCTACAGAAGGGAGAAAGATAAAAAAATGGCTTGCCATAAGCAAAGGATGTAATTTTTTGCACAAATTCACCACTTACAAAGCGATGTCATTACAAAAAGGAACAATATACTCAGAGGACTGTTTACTCGGGGGCTTCCCCACAATGTTATTTCATTACAGTCTCGGCTCAGCTCTACCCCAAGTGCTACTGCGGTCGCCGCACCACGCTCTCCATCGGTGACGTCCGGGGCGTGTACACGGGCCAGCTCGTCTACTGTGGTCGCCGTGCCACGCTCTCCATCAGCGACATCTTCACTGGATCCTCGAAGGCGCCACCATCTACGACGCCTCCGCTGGAGCGTCCGGGGACTACGCCATCGTCGTCAGCCACAACCCCAGCAGCGACGCCACTGCCATGGCGTCTAGGGACTACGCCATCATCCCCAGCCATAACCCTGACAATGGCATATAGGCAGGAAACGCCTCCCACCAAGGGAGGAGCACAGCGAATGACGGCGCAGTCAACGACGTACGACGCCCACCAACGCCTTTTTTCCTTCAGCAGCAGCGACTCCTCAGCAAGGACCGCGCGCACCATCTCACCTACGTTGGATAACCTCCGGCTCGACATCACGCACCAGACTCATGAGCAAGTTTGTAAGTTCTCTATCTCTCTCTAGCATTACTCTTCCTCACTTAGGAACTGCCGCGACGCACGGACGCGTTCGGTGGAAAGGAAGAAGAAGGAGAGATAGCGGCTCAGAGGCAGAAGGGG
This sequence comes from Miscanthus floridulus, assembly GCF_019320115.1. NCBI lineage: Eukaryota > Viridiplantae > Streptophyta > Magnoliopsida > Poales > Poaceae > Miscanthus > Miscanthus floridulus. Next base: position 129,565,699 of record NC_089581.1, on the reverse strand, counting down.
AGGTGGGATGAGAACTCCTCTCCCCCTCCCTACTTAAAGAGGAGGCGCTGTAACTAAGGAAAGGCAAAAGGTTGGACAAAAAACCCTCTCCCTTCCCCTTTTTTAAATACGCAATCAATGCTGATTGATATCTGAGGGGACGCACCAGAACTGACGGGACGAACCCCGGTCTATGAGGCGTCCCTCTTTGGTCAAACTGAACACTGCCTGGGTATGGCCCGCCACTGACCTGCTCTAGACATGGCGATTAAGGCACCCACATAGGCAGACAACTTTTCACCTCCCCATGCAGGACCACGGACGACCCAATGATGGGACCTTTCAGATCTCCTGGGTCGGCCGTTTGGCCTAGAAGACACGATGAATGAACGACCAAAGAAAGATAAGCTTCTCAGCTTTCTCACTTTATGCGTTAAAATTCGTTCGCAAGTTTCTGACCCCGTCAAACAACGGGGACATGAACATCACTCAGGGGCTGCCGAGGATGACTACCAGTCTAGACATCCTCTTCACCCGACCCCTCCGTACGCTTGAAACTAAGGGCGCGACATACAGGCACAAAGCTTTGAGTAAAAGTAGATGAACTAGCAAACCCTATGCCCTGATAGCTACGGTGTTCCTGTTCACCAGAAAAATCATACTCAACGCCCCTCGCGTCTCTAGTTTCGACATCTGCCTTCTCAAAGAAGGGATCGGAGGGGTCTGCCTACAGAGTCTCCCCCAAAGGAAGAGCTGTCAGGTTGCCCAAGTTAATCGAACGGCTCAGATCGTCACCGAGACACGAAAACAAAGAATAGCAATTCTTACACAGGTTATTCCAACCTCGTCACAAATGTCAGGGCCTGGACCCATCTGGTAGGAGCTTTTCCGCCACTCATACCACCAAGGTAACGTTACCGACCCCGCCTTTATTTTCAATTAAATCTTGCATTCAAAACATTACATATGCAGAACATTGCATCCCAATGATTCGTGTTGCACCATGAAACGGCTGTCGCCTCATTCAAAGGTCAGCCCACGAAGGGCTCGAGGCCGCCTCACGCCGAACAGAGCCAGGGAGAGATAACCGAGACAAGCCCCAGCGGCCCTGCCCGACCCCGCTCAGAAGCGAACCAGGACGTCTCGACCTTCTCTCGTTCAATTCTAACCTCGAGCCAAACCCACAGAATCTTCATCGAGGAGAGGCCACCGGGCCCCCTGAGCTTATCGAACGACTCAGGCATCTGCCGGGAGGCGGGTTAAGAAGTTGTGGAGTGCCACCAGAGGGCTCTGCCGACCCCATCAACAAATGATGGACCCAGATTCCGCATGAACATACCCGTTAGTGAGCTCGTTGAGCGCGGTACTCAAGCCGTCGAGGCAAGTGTCGTTCACTCAGCCCCTCCGATTGCGAAAACCGAGGACGGGGTAACATGCAAATAATGGCCGACCCCTATCAGACCCTGACAAGGCTTGGGGGCTCGGGCCAAACAATACAGGGTCACAGGTTCAAAGGCCCCACCTTGCCGAGCCCATAGAGTCCCCAGTTGGGATTTCTATTGGAAGACAGGGCATGGAATATTATGATGACATCCATTGTCACCAGAACCATGATTCCGATCTCCAGTAACACTCGACCCCAGCAAGTGCGGGGGTCGGACCTTACTCGGGGGCTGTTAAGGTACGGCTACCTCCTCTCCTTCTTTCAGAATGATCTCCTCGCATTATAATCAGCGGCATAATTCAGGGGAACATATTGGTAAGATCGTAAAAAACAAAATTAAGACGCAAAAGACGAAAGGCGTCCAGACTCAAAAAGTACCGACACTTGTCCACATATTACATATAAGTTGTTCTCAAAATTGTTCGATTAATTACTCCCACGGAGGGAGAACCATCTCTTTCAGATTGTCTGCTAGGTTCTTCGCAAGGGGAGCAACCATCTTCTCCATTTCCTCCAGTTCTTCATCCTCGTAGGTGGATGGAAAGCCTTCGCTCATCACCTTTAGGTTTATTTCCTTCTTGTAATGGGCGTGGGTGACGGTGAAGGCCTGGGTAATCCCAGCGTGAAAGGCACTCTCCTCAAGTTGGCCCACCTGAGCCATGATACCTCCGACACGAGCCGTGAGCAGGCTGGTCTCCACCGGCTCCGTCACATTTAGGGCGTTAAGGACCACCCCAACCGCAGCTTGTAGAAGATCGTGCTCATCGCTCTCAACCTGGAGGGCCCTTCGCGTATAGGCAGCCTCTTTCTCCAGCTTGGTGGAGATGTTCTCAGCACTCAACCTTCCCTTCACCGTGTCACCAAGCTCCGCCCGGAGAGAGCAGACCACCTTGATGTCCTCGTCCACCTTCTGCTGGAGGGCCACGGCCCTACTCTCGGCCTTCCGCCGGAGGTCACGCTCCATCTCCAGCTCCTTTAGGACTTCGTGGGCCTTCTCATTGGCCGCAGCATTCCTCTACAGCAGCTCGTCTCACTCTTTTTGGAGTCTGGTAATCTCCTCTCCATCCAGCTTAGACCTCGCCGACAGGTCCTCGAACATCCTGTGCGCCTCCTCCGCATCCTAACGCGCCTGGGCCTCCCACTCCTAGACGGTAGCAAGCTGGGTGGCCATGTCTGCTCGCAGCCGGACCTCCTCGGAGAGGTGATCCTGCTCCACCTTCTGCTCATGGAGGAATTGGGATTTTTTCTGGCTACGAGCAACAAGAACCTGAGGAGGAAGAAGACTGATATCAGAAATACAAAAACACAAAAACATACGAAGAAAGAAGAAAGCCTAGAAAGTACCTGAGTGGTAGGGATAACGATCTCACAGAGGGCTCCTCTGGCCTGGTCCAAGGCGTTTAGCATGGTCGAGATCCCGATGTCAAGACCCTCCCGCTCCATGCTCTCGGAATGATCATCGAGCGAGAAAAGAGCCGACGACAGGTCCTGAGCGGCCATCCACTGGAGCGGCGGCTCCCCCCGCATAGGGGAGTGGCTTCCTCCCGACAAAGGGGCCGGTGGCGGCTCCCTCCTAACCCTGTGCGGCACCACTGCCACACTCGAGGACCCTCTGGCTGGACCATCCTCCATCTGGGCGCCTGGCGGCACGGATTGCACCACGCCCTCGGGTGCCACCACGACCACGCCCGGCTGATCCTGGCTTGGCGCAGTCATGATCACCTTCACCAGCGGTATGCGGTCCTCGACCGGCTGTTCCACACCCACCACGGAAGAGACCGCTCGCTCAGTAACCTCCGCGGGCGTGGGAGCCACCATGGACGCCATCGGTTCGGCCAACGCGGCCCCGACATCGGCACCACTCCTGCCCGAAACAGGGGTGACTCTAGGCGACGCTGTCTGTCCCACTTGAAGGGCGAGACTCTTCTTGGGCGCCAGCCCCAGGGGGTGACCCGTCCGCAAGAACCTACACAAAGGTAATAACCGTTAAGTCAAAATAAAAATGGAAAAAGGATGAAAACAGAGGAGTCAAGAGCTTACATTGATGTCCTCGGCCAGCGGAAGCGTTTTGGGGACGGATCCCCAGATCCCTGCCCTGACTCGTCCGGATGGGACCGTTTCATGCCTGCCCCCTGCTCCGAGGTAGGGGGGTTCATCTCGTCGGGCATGGCGCCGAAGTCACTCCCCTCCATCATCTCGTTGGGCGCGGCACCAGAGCCATCCCCCTCCATCGTCTCACGGGGTGCAGCACCGGAGCTGCTCCCCTCCATCGTCTCACGGGGCGCAGCACTGGAGCTGCTCCCCTCCATCTCCTCACAGGGCGCGGCATCAGAGCCGGGCGCGGCTCCGATGCCACCCCCCTCCACGGTCACCTTAGGGTCGGCGGCAGCAAGCCTGGCGTCCCCCGTCCACCAATCCTCGGCCGGCATGCCGTGCGAAGCGGCGGACTCGCCGGCCTCCACTGACCTCATCGATTCACTTCCCTCTATGTGAAAAGGGAAGGGCCCCTGCACGGGTGGGTGGCCACTTGTTAGCGTTTCCTCATCCTCTAGGACACCCCAATCCACATCGACGGCTACCTCGTCGTCGTCGTCGTCATCATCATCATCGTCGTCATCCTCACTACTCACATCCTCTCCCCGATCCCATGCCTCCTGCTTCAGTCATTTCGCCTTCTTCATCTCCTCCTTTGCTTTCTTGTCCCGCTCGACCGTGAGTTGATTCGCCGCCGCCACAACCTTGTCCTTCAGCAGCAGAGCCAGACTATCCTTGGAGACTAGCCCCCTCGGCTAGCCCCAACATTACAAAAGCAAGTATTAAAAAAGGGAGATTCAGGAGAAAGAAAAGAGTGCGGGAGAAGAGGGCTTATGAATTCGAAGAACCCAGGCTCCGGGCACATTGGAGGATGCCCGGGCACTGGATACATGATGTCGAGGACCCTACCGGCAAAATCCTTCATCGGCTCCGTCGCCTCCTTGATGCGCTGCGCCACTTCCGAGTAAGGGAGCGCCTCATCAACAAGCACCATCCCCTCGTACGATATCCCGGGCATCATCCGATGCAGGGGAAGCACACGCGCCATCAGGGGTGCCACCCTCCTAGCATGGTAGGCACCGATGATCCCTATCCCCTTTACACCCTGGCCCTTCAGGGCTTGGAGGGCAGAAAGAAGGTCGGTGATGTGTTTCTTGTCTTTGGATTGGATGCCCCAGCCCCACGACTCTGGAGCATCCACAATAAGACGTTCGGTGTACTTCAGTAGGGTGGCACTCACATCATCCCTAACATAAAACCACTGCGAATGCCATCCCTTGTTGGATGTCGCTAGATGCATGTATGGGTAACCCTTCGATCGGGTATGGCGCAGATGAATGCTGGCACACCCCATCGGCGCGTTCACTTCTTTCCCCCCAATCTTCCTCTTCGATGGACTAATGCTAAAGAAATACCGCCATAGATCAAAATGGGGATCGATCCCCAGGAAACCCTCGCACAGGGCAACAAACACTGCCATATGCTGAATCCCATTAGGAGTTAGATGCTGCAGCTCTACCTCATAGTAATCTAATAGCCCCCAAAGGAATCTATGCGTGGGTACCCCGAATCCCCGCTCATGGAAGATGGCAAAAGAGACGACATACCCTTTAGGCGGCACCGGCTCACCCTCGTCGCCAGGAAGCAACCACTCCTGGATGGCGGACCATGGGTAGAGAAGGCCACGGCGGACGAGGCCCTCCAGACGCCGGGAGGTGATGCTTGATCTGCCCCACAACTCCATTAAAGCAGTGGGGGGGAAGGGCAGGCGCGAGCTTGACGGCGGCTAGAACACGAACGCAGGTCGGTCGACGGTGGCAATGCGGGCGCAAGAGGCTGGAAAGATTGGCAGCGGAGGTTTCAGAACGCAAAGGAAGGGGAGCGAAATACAGAGCCCTGGGGGCAAACCCCGTGGTTTTATAAGGGGCGACGGACGCAAGAAGGGCAACCGTCTGCCTCGATCTCCGGGCCTGCCACGCGCGCCACTGCGTCACGTCGTGGGACACGCGTGCGTAGTCCCTATCCTCTCACCCCAAAAATCTCGGTGGACGGTTCACCTTCCCCAAAGTGAATCCGAACTCTCTACCCACCGGGGAAACGCAAGCCACAAAGGCCTTTTCTTTTCTCTTTGGCCCACCTAGGGCCCAGAAGCTCGCCGGCCGGCCCAACTAAGAAGGGATCCACGAACAATCCGCAATCAAGGGTAGAAACACCAGTTAGGACAGCCCCGAATCAGTTCCCAGCGAACGGGACGCCACGGCCCACTCGGAAAAGTATCCAGTTGATAAAAAACTAAGTCCTTCAGCCTTACCCGCGAAGGGGCCAATACAACCCCCCGGGTGACTCTACTCGAATCACCCGGGGGCTCGGGGGCTACACCCATAGGGTGCGCTCGCGCGCACCCTCTGGCAAAGTAACTTCGATGAAATCAAGAACACCCTCTAGGCGGTTCTACTCGAATCACCTAGAGGCTCAGGGGCTACTGTCGGGGACCTAATACCAGGATACCCCAGAAGGTGGAACCAATAACCACTGAACGTGAAAAACTTCTAGACACATAAAGGCGCCGTGTCATCCCTTGTTCGAGTGACAGGAGTTCTGTTCTGCCTCGCCCGACACCTTTGGGACGGGCTCGGTCTCGCCCGAGGGCCGAGGGATAAACTCCGTCTCGCCCGACGCCTTTAGGGCGGGCTCGGTCTCGCCCGAGGGCTGAGGGATGAATTCCGTCTCGCCCGATCCTAGAGGGACGGGGTCAGCCTCACCCGATGCCTTTGTGAGATAACCCTGCCTCGCCCAAAGGCTCAAGGCTAATCTCCATCTCACCCGACGCCTTTAGGGCAGGCTCGGTCTCGCCCGAGGGCTGAGGGATGGATTCCGCCTCGCCCGATCCCAGAGGGGTAGGGTTAGTCTTGCCCAAGAGATAGGGATTGGTCTTCATCTCACCCGACGGCCAAGAATGAGCCTCGCCCTGATCGATATCTATCCCTCGTAATGATGGGTACAGGACGAGACAAGACGTTCGGGTCAACCATGGCTCCAAGGACCATACCCTATGCCCTGGCAGGAAAAGGACTGCCAGGGAACGATAGGACTGATGCTTTAGACCCTTTCGGGCACCGTAGAACCCAAAAGGCATTACAGGTGCGTGCACCTCGCCCTGTAGAGTTGTAGGCGCCGCCTTCAGCTCTGAGACACGGAACCCAACAAAGATATACGACAACCGCTACGCTCTAGGAAAGGATTTGCTATCTCCATGAACGACGGGTATTCCATCACCACACTGTGGACCCGGTGGAGCGGCGCCCGCTTCCTGACCCCCAGGTCCTCCTAGTCAGAAGGCCTTAGCCACGACGCTACACCAGACCCCGACCCCGCATTCTCCCAACAAGGAATCATGGGAACCAGAAGGCGTGCGGAGCAAGGCTAGGGGAGGCTCATAAGTCAAAACCACTGTACTACAGCCCATACCCTGCGCAGGGCAGCATTCTGTGACTAACCTGACATCCTACAGAGACATCGACAACATTGTAAGCACTTATCTTCCTTCGCACTCATCAGAATGGAGGACCTGACTAGGTAGACGTGAGCCATAAGACTAAGTAGAGTACGCATCCTAGAGCCCTCACCCTTGTAAAGCCAGCCCCTTCATCTATAAAAGGGGATGCGCTCCCTCCATCAAGGGGGACCCAAAAAAAATAGAACGCACTCATATACACACGTTCAAGCGGCTACGAAGCTCTTGACCACCTTTCAATCCTTCCATTAGAGACTTGGGACCAATCCCTCTCTCGATAGTTTGTACCCCTTACTATAGACCGTTCACGGTGCTAATAACACAAGCAGCAGCAAACTGGACATAGGGACGTTCCGCCCGAACCAGTATAAATCCTGTGTCCTTTAGCGCACCATCCGAGCCTAACACGCATTACTATAAATTTACTTGCCGGTGCTTGTACGAAACACCGACACTAAGCTACACGTTACCTTTGTTTGCCTCGTATACCATGGTTGAGGGGTAGGTGGCAGTTGGTGATAGCCCTGTCCGTCCTTTGTAACCCCCCACATTTGGATACGACGTAGAGCCATATGCTGGTATCGCCTGATAGATCAGGTGTGCTCCGGTGCCCGAAGTAAGTTTATAGTGACCAAAGCTATCTTAACTTAGGATCGCTACCCTTAGATATTCATGTATTTGTATGATCATCTGCTCATCTTAGCATAGCTATACAAGATAAGCCTGCTCTAGTATAGGTTTATTCATTTATTCTTTATTCTTTATTTTATCTTTATCCTTGAGATTGGCTTGAGTGTGTGTGTCACACTATCCAATATCTATCTTGGATTACCCCTGTTATGGACTTTGGTCTACTATGCAGTCATGTTATCTTCTCCATATCCTTATTAGTGACTTTTACACCATGCCTTCCTTTGGGAAAATATAAATGAACGATACCCGAATACTTTCGGGTGAAATGCTACAATGATATATTCATGCGCTTGTAGAATATTTCTGCATGTGTTCAGAAAATATCGTCATGGCATTTCTGGTGCCATTGCTAGGAAACACCAATCCTAGTGATTGCGCTAAGAAATGCTAACAAGCATTTCTAGTGCCGTTGCCGGGGAAAGCACTGATTAAAAGAATCTATTAAGACATGTCCATGATAATATGCATGTGTAGTAGCAATTGCTCATAATAGGATCACTTTGCTTGTTTTCTCCTATTGTGGATGAAAATAGGATAGTGTACAACATGTTTCACCTTGCTAGAAGACTACATCAAAAATCCAAAGGCACTCCTAAGGAAGAATTGGTATCGTGCCATTTCCTCTTCTGCCACTCCATCGACAAATGAACCAATCGCCCCTGCACCATCTGCTTCTATTGATATGGCCTAGAGTCACTCTGCGAGTACTCCATCCCTGTTGTTGCCAATGTGCCCGTTGGGCCCGCTGTCAACTCGGGCAACAAAAACTTTGAACTCAGGCCCAGGCTGATCTTGATGGTGTAGGAAAACCCTTTTTGTGGTTTGCCTAGCGAGGACGCAAATGCCCACCTTCAACACTTCCTTGAGTTGTGCAACACCATTTTCATCAAGGATGTTGCACCAGACATCATCAGGCTTCATCTGTTTCCTTTGTACCTCGTGGGGAAGGTCAAACAATGGTTCTACAAGGACAAGGAAGCTATCAGCACATGGAACAAGTGTTCCATAGCATTCCTCATGAAATTCTTCCCCGTGAGCAAAACCAATGCCATGCGAAGGAGAATTTCAAGTTTCTAGCAAAATACTATGGAATCCATCCCTGAGGCATGGAAGAGGCTACAAGAAAACATCCTTGCCTGGCCGCACCATGGGATGAAAAATTGGCTAGTCCTCCAAACTTCTACAATGGGTTAACCCCCATGTCAAGATGACACATTGATGCCGCTACTGGAGGAGCCTTTCTCTCGCTCACCATCAATGAAGCTATGGCTCTTATTGAGAAAATGGTGTCCAACCAATGGTGGGGTGATGAGAGGCTCCAAGATGAACAACACAAAGGCATGCGTACCATGAAGAAGATGGATATGCTTGCCACAAAAATAGACCTTCTGATGAAAAGGCTTGACGAGCATGCCCATTGGAAGGAGGCAATGTACGACACCATCAAGGCCATAGACTTGAATATGACATGCAAGGTTTGTGGTGAAAGTGGACACTCAGGGAATGACTACCCCAAAACCCATGAAGATGCGCTGAACAACAACAACGGGTTCTGTTCACAAGGAGGTCTAGGGTGGAATCAGTCGCACCCACAATATCAGGAAGGTAACTTTGCGTACAATTCAAATTTTTGCAAATCAACCCTCCTTGATAGATCTTCTGTTAGGGCAAGCTCAAATAAATGAAAACCTAATTAAAAATCTTGCCTATAACAATAAAATTTTAGAAAACATTAATTCAAATTTAGAAGGCTTAAACTCTTCTTTCACAAATCAATTAAGCCTTAATAAAATGTTTGAAACCCAACTAGCTCAAATTGCTGCTACAATTTCTGCATATGATTTTGAAAAGATCCCAGGGCACCCCAAGATTTCATTTGAAAATATCAATGCGGTAATCACGAGGCATGGTAAGTCCACTCGTGATCTATCATATCCTAACCATGCAGGAAAAGCTAAAAAAAGCATGGGGGTACAACCCTGAACCTTAGCCTTTGAGCTAGCTTGGGGAAGGACTCCCACAAGGAAACATGTATCTTGCACTCTCACCACTCTCCGTTTCCTTGCATAAATAAATAAATAAAAACTTAAGGTTCACTTGTTCACTATTCAATATTTTCACCTCTGTTGGATGAATCTCATTTATCTTTTCATGCTTACTCTCTCTATGCTGACAAGTTTTGGTTGAAGTGTTGGTTATACATCTTTTAAATTAAGCATGGTGCTTAGTTTGAAGTTTGGATGCAACAATCATACTTCTATAGGTTTTTAATTTAAGCATGGTGCTTAGATTCATTAGCCTACCTTGATCAAATGAGACATGGTGTCTAGTTTGATCATTGAATCAAAATTGTTAGTATAGATTTTGGTTGATCGTATGGACTAACCCTTACAGGAATTTATTAACTTTATGAGGATAAGTCTTTGAGATGACAATAGAGATGAAAACTCATTTGGTGAACCTTGATAATAATACTAATAATAAATAATAATAATAATAGTAACAATAAAAACAACAATAATTTTTTATTCCACTCCACATAAGTGTAGTAAGAATGTTTTAGTTTCTCCTTGTTGAAATGATGAATAGTTGCTCCATTTTATAATTCATTTGTGCCTAGTTTATAACTTAGTATTCCCCAAGATTTAAGTTTGTTGGTTAAAAATATCTCATCCTAAACCTTGAAACTTGTGAGTTACAAATGCATGATCCTTTTCTAAGTTGTTGCAAGTTATGATATGGTACAAATAGAATTTGTGATGACTTTGTTCTGAGAGAAACTTGACACCTGGAGTTTTATTTTCAAAAAAATACTAAAATGAAAAGTTCCTCAATGATAGCATTTTCTACCAAGGCCATATGACACTATACAAAATACAAAACCTTAGTCATATGCTGCTTGTTTTCACATTGAGCTTTGTCAAATTGTTGTGACCCTTGTTGAGATTCTCGTCATACACCCATGATCAAGATTCACGTACACCCACAAAAAAATGCTAACTCTTACACTGAGAGTTACGCAAAGCACACTTTTCTGTCCACAAAAATAAATACTCCATTCATTTTACATGAGTCTCTCTCTCTGAAGTTTTCATATGCAAAAAGGGAGTATGGGCTATGCTAAAAAAGAAAAAAAAGAAATCCATGCCAAAGGGCATGAGAAAAAAATAATACATGCCAAAGAGCATGAGAAAAAAAAGAAGAAAGTAATAATCTCATGCTAAAAAGCGTGATGAAAAAAAAGAAAGAAGAAAAGAGAAAGATAGCCCATACTTTCAAAGGCAACCATCAAAAAGAGAGAGTCATGTTCAAAGGAGTACAAAAATATTTAGAATTAGGAAGATTTCAAAATTCCACACTTGCACTTCTTGATCAAAGTTTATGACTTGCATCTCATTGAGGTCCGGTTTTTTACTTAGCAATATTATGTGATGCAAGTATGCCTCTCTGTCATCCCTACCAAAAACTTCACCAAAGAGCCTTTAGAATGTAGCATGAAAAGAAGACAATATCAAAAAGCCTTAGGTGAGGATCATACACTTCTGAGCGACTGAGTGAACCATTTGAGGAACTTACTTTTTATTTGCAAAACTCTTAAAAAACTCTAGAAAGAAAGTCAATCAAGGAATGAATGACTAGCGGTTCCGTGAGACCATTCTATCTTGCAACCACCCAAGACTTGGAAAAGCAACAAACCCCACAAGGATCAAGGTGAAAGGGTGGATAAAATGCCGACTTATTTGAATCAAGGAAGAATACTTTGTTATAAACATGGTACTTGTGAATTATAATCGGCATTGTAGCAACTCCTGATCAACAACCAATGTCTTAACTCTTGCTCGGGATGAGCAAGGGGTAAGCTTGGGGATCTTGTTGGCGGTCCTTATCGACCAAATTTGACCACCAAATAAGATACAAAAAGAAGAGAACTAGCATAACTTACACACATATGTTATTCATATTAACATATTTCCACTTGTATTGGAGAATCAATGTTTTATAGGACACATACTTGAATACTAGGGAATTATAGTCAAATACGCCATCAAACAAAGCGCAAAGCAAAGAAATCGGAAGAAGGCCCGTCCAAACATCAAATCTAGGCCAACCACTGGTGAGGAGGCAGCCTAGGCCCACTCAAAAACTGACCAGAGGAAGGCAGTGGTGAGGCGGCTCCACCTGGGTGCCTACCTCTACCAACTGGGCCCAGCTTCCTCTGGCGGTATCATCAATGCGCTAGGAGGTCAGTTTGGGAGGTTTCCTAATTTATCTCCAAACCGACCATAGAAGTAGTATATAAGAAGGGGAGAGCTCCATTCACAACACACACCACAACTTAAGAGCCTCTCTCCCTCCACACTTGTATCTTTTATCTTGTTAGTTTTGTTGGAGCAAGGCAAGCTTCATTGGAGAGCTTGAACCTCTAGGGGCAATCTTGGTATGAATAATATGGAGAGTTCCCTTATGTTCTTGTTCTTATATTATCAACATAGGTATGCTATTGAAATAGAGCTAAGTTCTTATGTTATTAGCTTAGCATATAGAACTTTATACTTAACCTTTCATACAACATACATGTTTAGACCAAGACCTTGATTGAGGTAGTGAGTTCTACTATAAGATTAGTTTTGTTCATTAGATTCTTGTGGGTTCATTGTCTATCCCCATGGCCGATGCTCTAGTAGAGGACTCCTGATAAAGATGGATGTTCCTTATATAGCTATGCTAAGATGAGTAGATGATCATACAAATACATAAATATCTAAGGGTAGCGATCCTAAGTTAAGATAGCTTTGGTCACTATAAACTTACTTCGGGCACCGGAGCGCACTTGATTTGTTAGGCAATACCGGCATACGGCTCTACGTCGTATCTAAACGTGGGGGATTATGAAGGACGGACATGGCTATCACCACCTGTTGCCTACCCCTCAACCATGGGATATGAGGCAAATGAAGGTAATATGTAGCTTAGACACCACATCTACTCTAACTGTTGCTACTCTAGCATCGCTTATTCTTTTATTCTTTATTCTTTATTTTATCTTTATCCTTGAGATTGACTTGAGTGTGTGTGCCACACTATCCAATATCTATCTTGGATTACCCCTATTATGGACTTTGGTCTACTATGCAGTCATATTGTCTTGTCCATATCCTTATTAGAGACTTTTACACCATGCCTTCCTTTGGGAAAATATAAATAAACAATACCTAAATAATTCCAGGTGAAATACTACAATGATATATCCACGCGCTTGCGGAATATTTCTACATGTGTTTAGAAATATCATCACGGCATTTCTGGTGCCATTGCTAGGAAACACTAATCCTAGTGATTGCGCTGAGAAACACCAACATGGATGGAGGGTAAAGAACCATGCAGCCTAGAAATTTTTCTCCATATCTCTCCCTCCATATCCATAGCAAGTATGTAACACTTCGAGTAGTCCATAATGTGTAGACAACCATTAAGATACATAGTTTCTGATCTCTCAAATATCACACAAGTATTCGGTTCCCATTTAGATTCCTTATAGATCCATGCTGCAGTTTTAGATGAGTAGATGTCCACACACATGCACTCATCACCCTTCTCCTCTTCTATATATTCAATCACATGGAAGTGCAAGGAGGCTATCAGATCGAACCCCAATCGAGCCTCACCAACATAATGGATGCTAGGCAGCATTTCCTTTAACTTCTTGGTTATCGGATTATAGACGACATAGCGGTATAAACCATCAGCCCCTCGGCACCAGCATAGGATGAGCCATTGCAGATATCTAAGACAGCTACATTAACCAAGGTGAAGGGCAAGAAGGACAAGTAGGGGTGTTCATCGGTGACGCTGGTGTAGTGTCGATGGCCTTGGTGGGTGTCATAGAAGAAGCCGGCCAGAGTCTGGGGCACCACCTTATGGTTGTTGTAGTCTGAGATGAGGCAGTTCTAGGAGCGAGAGACACATTTGCAGTAGAACAAGGAGTGGGCGGGGAGGCAGCAGAGGATCTCGACAATGACATCATCCGTGAGGTTGGCCAGTGTGTTCCTCTTGTTGGGGGTCTCCTCCTTTTCATCTGTTGAGAGCTTGCTTAGCAATGAGATCACTTGAGAGGAAAATAATCCAACAAAGATCCATGAGTAATCGAAGTCCTCAACTCATACCAAAGTGTAACTTTAACAACCATTAACAATTTTCATGGTACTAGAGTACTAGTTAATGGAGCTATTACCATTATAATTCTAGCTAAATCAAGTCTAACCATCATACTTATAATCAGTACACGACCTTAGAGCTTCTTTTCCATAGGAGATAGACAAAGATTAAGAGGATGACAATTACAATAGTTTTAAAGGCAGAAGTAATGGGCCTGCTTGTTTACCTAGATAGATAGGTATAATCAAGCAAGCACTTGACAATTAATAGGCCTAGTTGCACATAGGCATTTATAGTAAGAACACTAAACATATGCAGAAAACCAAGACATCAGCAGAAAACTAACCGGTGCCACCTCCTAATTATTTTCATCATCATTGGCCTAACCAGATCTCAAATGCTAGAATGTTTCTTGTATAGCTCATGTTCAAGCAAGGGCCAAAATAGTGAAGCAAATAGGAAAGGCGAGAAAGGGGACCTATGGATCAGATCTGTCACCTCTGCCATGGCACACAATGGACACGGACACCAATGCTGCCATGCACCACTAGGAAGCCCCACCTCCTAGCCTCTAAAAGGACACCTGAGCCATCACAATACACCAGGGATCCTCACCACCATAGTCGCACAAGTCCAATGGGCATAGATTTGTTTCCACTTGTAGTGGATATCCAATATATAGGTCAACCTATAGGGCATCCACATAGAGAATATACTACTATAAGGACTCCAAAGACATGTCAACACAACCAGGCATCTAGCATAATGGTGAAGATGGTCCATTCCTTGCTCTAGGTCCTGGGTTCAACTCCCAGGTCCTAGTTTTTTTAATTAGATTTTATTAAACACCGGCGGTACACAAGCCGTTGGGTCCCACAAGTCGGATGGAGATGGAGAAAGGTCCCATAAGTAGACTGGACACATAAAGCCATCAGGTCCCACAGGATGGATGCAGAAGGTTCCAGTAGGGTAGGGTCCCATAGGTTAGATGTAGAAGGGTCCCATAGGGTCTCATAGGTCAGATGCAGGAGGGTCCCGCATGTACACATCGGATGGATAAAGGACTAAGCAGAGACTTTTATGACAAATTGCAAGCGTCATGGATGAGTAACTGTAGGTCCCATAGGTACACATCGGACGTCTAGTCCCATAGGTCGGATGCAAAGGGTACTGCAGGTACACATTGGATGGAGAAAGGACCAAGCGGAGGCTTTTATGATGAATTTCAAGCGTCATGGATGAGTAATAGGGCTGTCCCACAGGTACACGTCTGATGGAGAAAGGTCTGAGCGGAGACTTTTATGATGAATTGCAAGCATCATGGATAAGTAACTATAGGTCCCATAGGTACACATCAGATTGATAAAGTACCATGTGGAGATCAATGATGAAGTCATTTGTTATAGATCGAATATTGTTCATCATAGATGTGTAATTAGTTCAATGACTGTGGGGGGTACAACCCTGGATTCCCACGGTAGACCACATGGGTTGTGCCCTTAGGGGTGGCCTAGCCCATAGGATGAAGCCTTGTAGGGCATGACTCTGCTCGGCGCCTCCTGCAAGACATCTAGAAGATATCCTGAAGATACTACAAGATCTGTTAGGATATGTATGATCCCAAGATTCCTGTAATCAGTTATTACTTTCTAGTTATCTCTTAGATCTAACCGACTTGTAACCCTACTCCCTGGACTATATAAGGTGGGCAGGGACCCCCTCGAAACTCACGCAATATCATACGATAACTCATACAAATCAACAGACCACAAGAGTAGGGTATTATATCATATTGATGGCCTAAACTTGTCTAACTTGTGTGTCTCTGTTGCCTTCTTGTTCTTGATCTCATGTTTCCCTGCCGTTCAATCTACCTTCGTGGGATACCCCTCGAAGGACTGCCGATGATATTCTATCGACAGTTGGCACGCTAGGTAGGGGTTTGCATGCTGTTTCCTAGTCGAACAAGATGGCTTTTTTCATAGGCTCTTCATCCCTCTCATAGCCTGGCTAGATCTTCATAGACGGATCGATCTTGTGGATCATCAATGCTGATGAAGTCAGAGAGCTCCTCGAGCCGGTGCAGATCGATTCTACGCCGATCACCCCAACACCTGCGACTATAGATCCAATGTTGAAATTGCCTTTGAGGTCGCCTTCATCAACAACTCACCACCTATTTCCTTGCTACCAGAGGAGGCGGATCAACAACGATGATCTAATCGCATCCATCGATTAGGTTGGTCTGAAGCTCGCTAATTGCCTCTCCATCGCCAAATTGGCTCTAGACACTCTGGTCCAGCGCCGACCATCCTCTGATATAGATCTGCTAGAGGCTGCTCAGAAAACTCTAGGAGTGGCGGCTCTACCCTTCGGGCTTGCCAACATCGCCGCCACCTTCCAAGATGCCCTAAGGGGCAAATTCATTGACTAGGTGGGAGACATCCATCCTCACGCCGACCAGATCACTGACCAGCCCCCACCAGCTGTCAACATGCTCCACATCGGTCGACACTCTGGAGTGTCGCTCCAGACCATCCTAGAGGAGAATCTGGGTGCCGAGTCCTAGGGCTCTATGAAGACCCTTGCCGAAACCTTCATCGAGCAACTTCCTCTCCCTCCATTCTGTGGTGCTGCAATCTTCAACGTCAGCGTCGATAGCCCCCTCAGAATGGCAAAATCGAGGAGGAATGCGTCACTCATGAGAATCAGAATGTCAACCATGCACAATGCTGAGCAAACGAGATTACCCTTGTGATGGCTAAGCAGCAGCTTGACTCACAAGGAAGGCCGCTCCAGTGCAACCTCGATGATGAGTTTCTCCACGTTGATGGCCATGACATTTACAAGACTCCAAGCGCCAACCTAGCCATGGCCACCAATGAATTTGCCTGGCTCCAGCAGACACCAGAGGTTGCCAGGGTCGCCACAATGCTCAAAGTGGTGCATTATTAGGTCAATGAGATTCGCCAGGATTAGGGACCCTCGTACTCCACAACCTCAATTCACCTATCAGCTGCCACATGATCCAATCGCCACCCAAGTCGCTTCACCGACCAGTGCCACAACAATAGGCAACCCCTATAGGGCGGAGCTAAGGGAGATCGCATTGAACATCACCGCCAACCTGACCAGGAGGTCAACTAGGACATCCGAGTGCACCTCAACAATCTCTGAGATGCACGATGATGTATTGACGAACGCCGCTTTGGTCGCCATGAAGACAAAGTATGCCACCACTAGGAGTACGAGTAAGAGTATGGTAACCCGGACTCAGCTCTCTCGCCGCTCGCTAACGGCAACGCTGCAGACGATGGCGTCAACAACCCTGAGGGGCCCGTAGAATTCACAAGGGCGCTCCAAACACTCCAGTGGCCCCGTGGTTTCAAGATCACTGGGGTTGAGCCCTATGAAGGAAGGATGAATCCAACACAGTGGCTACAGGCTTACACCACTATTGTTCGTGCCATCGGAGGAGACACTAGTGTCATGGCGAACTATCTTTCGGTCATGCTCACGCCAGCTATCATGAACTGGTTCACTAGCCTTGCCCCAGACTCCATCGGATTCTAGGAAGAGCTAAAAAAGTCTTCACCAACAATTATATGGCTACGTGTACGCAGCTAGGAACCAAGCAAGATCTCAACCGCATCAATCAGAAGCCTTCTGAGCTCCTCTACAGCTACATCTGATGCTTTTCTGAGATGAGGAACTCTATTCCAAACATCATGGAAGCTGAGGTCATCACCGCCTTCATCCGAGGACTCCATCACCATGAGCTTCGCTCCAAGTTCAACCGCAAGCCGACCACTACGATCGGCGAGATGATCACAACCACCAACTAGCACGTTGATGCCAAGGAAGCCAAGGTGTGCTTCAATGAGGATGCGGGCACTCATCATCCAACATGCTGCTATGATGAGCGCCCCAATGATTGCCACCACAATGATCGCTACCACGACGACCGTAGTTACCATCATGATAGTGGTCGTGATCGGCCAGAAGGACCCAAGACTGGTCAAAACCACCGCCGCCGGCCAGACCACATCATCGATGCCGTCAATGAACCTCATGCCAAGCGTTACTACGACAAGTAGTACAAGAAGATCCTCAACAGCCCCTGCCCTCTCCATAAGAATGCCAAGCATAAGATGAAGAATTGCCTTGGCTTGGCCAAGGAGTTCCAAAACAAAAAGCAAGATGATGACACCAACGATGGAGCCAGAGGTCGCTGACCACCTGGGGGCAATAACAATGCCTTCCAGGATCATGACAAGGTGGTCACCACCATCTTTGGGGGCCTCGCCTCCATCGAGAGCAGAAGAGAACAGAAGCTCACCACACGATGGGTGCTCGCCGTCACTACAGAAGACACCGCCGCCAACCCTAGCTATCGCCCATGGTCCATGGTCCCCATCACCTTCAATAGGGCCAACCAATGTGTAGACATCCCCTACATAGGGCATTTCCCCCCCCCCCATCCTCGATGCAACCATCCAGAAGGTGCTTTTCTAAAAAGTACTCATTGACGGTGGGAGCGCTCTAAATCTCCTCTTCACCAAAGCCTTAAAGGAGTTGGGCCTTGGGATGTAAGATCTCACACCCTTAGACTCCTCCTTCTAGGGTGTGGTACCTGGTAGGGCATCCAAACCACTTGGAGAGATCACCCTACCAGTACAGTTCGGCATGGCAAGCAACTATCATGTCGAGCACATCAACTTCTATGTCGCTGACTTCAACACCGCCTACCATGCCATACTTGGCCGGCCAGCTTTGGCCAAGTTCATGGCTGTACCACACTACGCGTATCTAGTGCTAAAGATGCCTTTGCCTATAGGAGTCCTGGCCCTACGGGCCAACCTCTCCATCGCCTACGCCTACGAGACAAAGAGTCTCATCCTCGCCGAAGCTACTGACCTCTTCATCTAGATGGCTAGTGTGGTCACTGAAGCCAAGATAGTGCCCATCGAGGACATGGAGATCCCAGAGCTGGAGCCTCCTTGCGCCTCCGCCAAGTCCAAGGAAATCAAGGAGGTTGGCCTTGGCCTCGATGACCCCTCCAAGACCATGAAGATTAGGGCTCACCTTGACCCCATATAGGAAAGCATGCTCATCTCCTTCCTACATTCCAACGCCGACATGTTTGCTTAGAAACCTGTAGACATGCCGGGGGTACCACGAGAGAAGATCAAGCACTCCTTGAATGTCTTGCCGATCGCCAAACCGATCAAGCAGAAACTCCACCGATTCGTGCCAGACAAAAAGGAGGCTATTAGGGTAGAAATAAAATGACTTTTAGCTATTGTATTCATAAAAGAAGTGTATCATCCTAAGTGGTTAGCAAACCCTGTTCTCATTCAAAAAAAGAATAAAGAATGGAGAATGTGAGTTAATTACACTGATCTTAACAAACACTGCCCTAAAGACCCCTTTGGTCTGCCTTAGATAGACAAGGTTGTAGACTCCACCACTGGCTATGAACTGCACTCCTTCCTTGACTGTTACTCCAGCTATCACCAGATCTCCATCAAGGAAGAAGACCAGATCAAGACATCATTCATCATGCCCTTTGGTGCATACTACTACACCACCATGTCCTTCGGACTCAAGAACGCTGAGGCGACTTATCGAAGGGCTATCTAGATGTGCCTTGATCAACAAATTAGCTGCAACGTTGAAGCTTACATCGACGATGTGGTCATCAAGTCCAAGACTGCTGAAGATCTTATCACCGACCTCAAAGAAATGTTCGCCAACCTTAAAAGGTACTGATGGAAGCTGAACCCTTCAAAGTGCATCTTTGGAGTTCTATCAGGTATACTCCTAGGCTACATTGTCAGTGCACGAGGCATTGAGCCCAGTCCTAATAAGGTCTCCGCCATCATCAACATGAAATGGCCAACATGCGTCAAGGATATATAGAAGCTTACAGGCTGCATGGCTGCTTTAAGCCGCTTCATATTACTCCTTGGTGAAAAAGGGCTACCATTCTTTAAACTCCTCAAGGCCTCCAAGCACTTTTCCTAGTCGGAGGAGGCAGACACAGCCTTCGAGCAGCTCAAGTTGTTCCTAACAAAGCCTCTGATCATGACGGCGCCACGGCTAGATGAAACTCTCCTGATCTACATCGATGCTACTTCTCGTGTCATCAGCACAGCCATTGTGGTCGAACACAAGGAGGCTAGGCATGCCTATAAGGTGCAACATCCGGTATATTTCATCAGCAAGGTTCTTAATGAGCCCAAGACTCATTATCCTAAGATCCAGAAGCTACTATACACCATCCTGATAACATCGCGCAAGCTCTGCCACTACTTCGAGTATTACAAGATCACCGTGGTCATCGAGTTCCCTTTGGGGGACATTCTCCATAACAAAGAGGCCAATGACTGTATCATCAAGTGGGTTGTTGAGCTCGGCACTTACTCCATTGAATTCAGAAGCAGGCCTACCATCAAGTCTCAGGCGCTTGTTGATTTCGTCACTGAGTTGATCAAGATCCAAGAGCCCATCGCCGCCACATGCCCCAAGCATTGGGTGATGTATTTCGGCAGCGCCCTTAACATCAATGGTGTTGGTGTGGACATTCTATTTATTACGCTGACCAAGGATAAGCTCTAATACGTTCTCTGGATACACTTTTCCATCCTCCAACAATGCCGTCGAATATGAAGCATGTCTCCACGGACTCTGTATAGCCGTTGAGCTCGGCATCAAATGCCTCATGATATATGGAGACTCCACGCTGGTCATCAACCAGCTCAACAAAGACTGGTCTTGCTCCAGCAAGAAGATGGATGCATATTGCACTAAAATCAGAAAGCTTGAAGGGAAGTTCCACGGTATCAAGTACCACCATGTGGTACGCGATCAAAATTAGCTCGCCGATCACCCATCCAAGCTAGGCTCCTCTCATGCCATGATTTTGTTGGGGATCTTTATTCAAGATCTTCTAGCGCCATCCATTAAGTAAGATAAGGAAATTGAGGAAGTTCCTCCCGCCGAGCAGTTGGTATTTATGGTACCTTCACCGATCGCTGATTGGAGGGAACAGTTCATCAAGTACCTCTCCAGTGTTGAAGTACCCACCGATAAGACTAAAACGAATGCCTAATTCATCGAAGCAAGCATTACGTGCTGGTAGACGACAACTTGATGAGGAAAAGTGCCAAGGAAGGGATACTGCTAAAGTGCATCACCCAAGAAGACGGAATGAAGCTACTTCTCAAAATTCACTTCGGTTCCTACGACAACCACACGGCCTCAAGAACACTGGTTGGCAAAGCTTTCCGAGCTGGTTTTTATTGGCCCATAGCCATCTCCGATGCAGAAGACCTCGTCTGATGTTGGAAAGGATGCCAATTTTTTTGCCAAGCAGATACACGTGCCGGCACAAGAGCTGCAGACCATCCCAGCCTCCTAGCCCTTTGCATGCTAGGGACTGGATATGATTGGGCCTTTCAAGTCAGCAACAAGTGGTTTCCAAAACATATACATCACCATTGACAAGTTCTCCAAGTGGATCAAGAATAAACTGCTTGTCTTGGCTACCACAAAGAAAGTAGTCGAGCTCTTCGAAGATATCATCCACAGATTTGGTCTCCTGAATAGCATCATCACTGACCTTAGAACTAGGTTTATTGGCCACCACTTTTGGGACTTCTATGAAGACTGGTGCATCTCCGTCAAATACATCTCCATTGCCCACCCTAGAGCCAAAGGCCAGGTCAAACGGGCAAACAGCATGATCCTTGATGCCCTCAAAAAGAGGCTATTTCAGAAAGGACAAAAGCATCCGAGCAGATGGCTCAAGGAGCTACCAGCTATAGTCTAGGGACTGCGCACTCAAGATAGTCATAGCACCAGTGTGTCTCTATATTTCTTGGTCTATGGCTCAGAAGCCATACTACCGGCGGATATTGCCTTCTGAGCACCTAGGGTGGAAAATTATGATGAAAAGCAAGCCACCGCTGTTCAGATAGAGGACATCAATAGGGCCAAGGAAGAATGCCTAATCACCTACATCCACACAGCCAAATATCTAGAAGGCCTATAGAGGTACTACAACCGCAACATCAAAGGTCATTCATTTGTTGTCGGCGACCTCGTTCTCTGCATAAAGCAAAAAACCAAAGGGATGCACAAACTCTCCTCCCCATGGGAAGGGCCTTACATCATCAAAGAGGTTACTCGACCATGTCCTATCACCTATGTGACTTAGACGGAATTGATGTCCCCAATTCATGTCATATCGAGCACCTTATACGTTTCTATCCTTGAAACGCTCCAGATATGTACTCTCCACTACATGATGAATAAAGTTTACACCTCCATAATTTGTCTCCATTATTTCTCCATTATGGTTTAATCTCCGCTTATGTCGCTGATCTTTTAGCTACTCCATGATGGACTCCAATACGAAATTGTCATAACTACGCCACTCATGTTTCTCCAAATCTCCAACATTTTCGCCGAACGGTTTTTCTCCAAATCGCCGACCATGTTTCTCCAAATCACCGACCATGTTTCTCCAAATCTCCAACGTTTTCGCTGAATGGTTTTTCTCCAAATTGCCGACCATGTTTCTCCAAATCTCCAACATTTTCGCCGAACGGTTTTTCTCCAAATCGCCGACCATGTTTCTCCAAATCTCCAACATTTTTGTCGAACGGTTTTTCTCCAAATCGCCGACCACGTTTCTCCAAATCTCCAACGTTTTTCGCCAAACAGTTTTTCTCCAAATCGCCAAACACTTTTTCTCTGAATCGCCAATGTATTTCGCCACATGTTTCTCCAAATCGTCGAAGATTTTTCTTCGAATCTCTAAGATATTTTGCCGATCAGCGAACAGCATACCTTCTATTCTATTCTCTTTGGAGAAGACCTAGTCTTTGATCTGTCCCTACACGTGCTACGGGCTCCGCGCTCTATGTTACGGGTGGTCGGTTGCAGTTCCTTGGTCACGCCCATTCCTCCTACATGTGCACGTGCTCCACGCTCAAAGTTATGGACTATGGGCTAGCCAAGGCCAAGAGTTTAGTAAACAACTAACTGCTCGAATGCCACTTACACTACATTTATCTCCAAGTCATTTTGCTAATCGTTGAGCAGCACATGTTCCGCTCTGTGCTCTATGGAGAAGACCCTATTTCTGATCTCTCCCTACACACACTATGGTCTCTGTGCTCTGCGTTATGGGTGGTTGGCTGTGGTTCCTTGGTGACACCTATTCTTCCTACATGTACACGGGCTCCACGCTCGATGATATAGACTATGGGCTAGCTGAGGCCAAGGAGTGCAGTAATGAACTAACTGCTTGGCTGCTACTTATACTATGATAACTGCATTAGGGTGTTACTATAATGATTTTTCGCTGCAAATATGAACAAGTTGCATAAACATGCACTTCATAACATTTATACACATACATAAATGTTTTTGGCACTTTCGCGCATTCTAACTACACTGTCCAGATGTCACAGATGATAATCTCATAGCAGGTCACCGAGCTTCGCCATCACCATTCATCTCACCAAATAGGTCGATGTCACTGGCCAGCTTCATCGCTATGTCCTCCACCTCATCCTCTAGCTACTGAGTCTCTGCCTTGCTCAGCCCTTCGGTGAACCCGCCCCCTATCGCCTGAAGGTTGGCTGGGTAGTGGGACCAAACCATCGCAAGGCTATGAGTAGCGGTGGTAACAATGCCATTGTGGTTGAAGCTCTTAAAGTTCTCCCATGCTGCCTTGCACCTCTGGATGATGGTGTCTGAACATTGTCACCTGCTATCAAGCCGAGGAGCCAGTTCTAGGTCGATGCAGTCAAGCACCGGTTTAACTGCGGTGACTATAGCGTCGAAGTTATCCTTTTGGGTCCTGGCCTCCTGCACCAACACATCAAACTGTGCCTTAGCTTTATGATGGTAGCCTACAAGCATTACAATGTTCCATCATACAAGGAAACTACTTCAACAGTAACTTTGACCAGGAGGTGTTCACCTTTTAGCTCCTCGACCAATTTGTCTGCTCGCTCTGATTCCTTCGCCTTCTCCTTTTGGAGTTGTTTAAGGGCCTAGCGCAGCTGTCTGAGCTTCGTGTCTTGCTCTGCAAGGACGACATTCATCACCGTTATATAGCTATTCAACAATCCAAAGCACATTCACTGATATGACATACCCTTCTTCTGCTCGGAGACTTTCCATAGCTGCTCCAACTGCTCAGAAGCACCCGTCAGTTGCTTGGAGATAGTGGCCAGCTGCTCGGACTTGCATCGCACCTGCTTGGTCACAGCTGCTAGCTACTCGAACAGGACCCCCTTTTGGTATTCTAGGTCCCGCATGTTGGACTCTACAAGGTCTCACTTGCGCTGGGCCCTTTGGATGTTTATCTCAGTGAGGTTCATTGCCGCTTTAAGTTTTTCGTTCTCCTCAGCAAGGGGCTCCATCCTCTTTATCAGTTGATGCCACTGCTTAGTAGTTCGGGTTATTCCCTACAAATGCTCAATAGTTCGGGTTATTCCCTACAAGGGGCTCCGATCTCTAATGTTGAAGACAAGCTCTCCAGATGTAGTACTAACCTCGATTTGTTTCATCACACCGGCAATGGCAGACTTCAGTCTCCTCATCTCCCTGGTGGTGTCCTCCTCCTCGACAACCACCACCTCATCACCGCGCTTGTGGAGGATTCAGATAGATTAGGGTCAAGGTTTAGCACGCTCGATCTCTTCCACCTTGTCCTCCTCCGCCACAGCTAGATGCATCACCTTGGGGCTAGGTCGTCAGATAGTGTGTCCGACCATGCCCTCCGATGCCTTAGGTAGGGCCACCTGCTCCTTCGGCACCGTAGGCCCCTCCATTCCGAACACCGACATGGCATCAGTGGCTCTAGCATCTGCTCCTGAAGATTCGGTGGTTTCAGCTGTTGCCCCGGGCACCATCACCGATCCGTCAGCCAACTTTTCACCACTGCCAAGTCCACCAATAGCTGCGGTTCATTCCTCCATAGGCTACCAAGCAACTGGGGACTCCAGCATAGGGTCTACTAGCACCTTTTCTGCTCCGAGACCAGCCTTCGATTGCTGGACAGTCCAGACGGGCGGGGCTAGATCCTCCACATGCTTTGCACTACATTAGATAATCTCGCCAGTCACCAAAAAAGCTCAGAAACGACAATAAAGAAACTCCAAAGCAAATATACTTACGGTTTGGTCTGCTGGTATAATTTCTTGAACTAGCGCTGGCCACTTGAGCCCCTAGGTGTGGCTGTGGGGTTGACTCCCATGCTTTGGGTGGAGGTGCCATCTCCTCCACCATCGGCCTTTTTCTGCCCGTCGCTCCAAGACTTCCTCCGCATGCTGCTCGGGGACTCCCGTCGCCTGCTCCGCGGAGGCCTCTATCACCTACTATGTAGGGACTATCCTCGCTCGCTGCTCAGGGACTTCTTCACCTCCCTTTGATTGTTCTTCTATGCGCCTATTATGTGGAGGGGCTTTAGAGCTTGGTGGAGCAGCCACCAGATTTTTGTTGTCGTCCAACCACTCGAACACCGCGGTCCTTCATGTTCAAGTGGTTTGGTCGCCACCAAACGAGATGCCACCTAGTTTGAGGGGAGCAACAGTCGCCGTCTTTCTCTTCTTCTGGGCTGGCTTGTCTACTGCTGCCCTTTTCCCCTAGATTTTCTCCGACACCAGGGATGGGCTCTCCGACGAGATGCTGATTGTGGGGGGTATGACCCTGGATACCCACGGCAGGCCACATGGGCTACGCCTCCAGGGGTGGTCTAGACCATGAGAAGGAGCCTTACGGGGCACGATTCTGCTCAGCGCCTCCCGCAAGGCATGGGAAGGATATCCGGAAGATGTCACATAGTCTGATAGGATATGCATGATCCCGTGTTTCTTGTAATCTGTTATTACTTTCTAGTTATCTCTCAGATCTAACTGTCTTGTAACCTTGCCCTCGGACAATATAAGGCAGGTAGGGACCCCCTACAAAATCACGGCAAATCATACGATAGCTAATACAAACCAATAGACCACAAGAGTAAGGTATTACGTCATACTGACGGCCTAAACCTGTATAACTCATGTGTCTCTATTGCCTTCTTGTTCTTGATTACACGCTCCTCTGCCAATCAATCTACCATCGCGGGATACCCCTCGGTGGACTACCGACGATATTCTATCGATAGTTGGCGCGCCAGGTAGGGGTGTGTGTGTTGTTTCCTTATCAAACAAGATGGCTTTTTCCGCAGGCTCTTCGTTCCTCCCATAGCCCAGCTAGATCTTCATGGTCGGATCCATCACATGGGTCATCAACACCGACGGAGTTGGAGAGCTTCTCGAGCTGGTGTAGATCCATTCTGCACCGACCACCCTCACACCTGCGACTGTAGATCCAATCTCAGAGCCACTTCTAGGGTTGACTTCTTTAGCCACTCGCTGCTCGCTTCCTTGCTATCAGAGGAGGCACGTCAACAATGATGATCTGATCGAGTCTATTGATCGGGTCGGCCTGAAACTCGACGATTGTCTCTCCATTGCTGAGTCAGCTCTAGACACCCTTGTTCAGCACTGACCACCTTCTGATCCCGATCTATTGGTGATTAGTGCTTGGGAAACCTCAGGGCTCGCCGCCCTACCCTTCGGGCTCGCCAACACCGCTGCTATGTATTAGGATGCCCTGAGGGGCAAATTCGCCGACCGGCTCACCGACCAGCTTCCACCAACCGCCAACATGCTGCACGCTAGCCAGGGTCCCGGAGCATCCCTCCAAACTATCCTTAAGGAAAATCTGGACTCTGAGTCTCAAGGCTCCACCGAGCCCCTCGCCGAGACCTTCACCAAGCAACCTCCTCTCCTGCCTTTCCGGGGTGGCATGATCTTCAACGTCAGTATCGACAGCCCCCCTCAGAATGGCGAAACAGATGAGGAATGAGCCACCCGCGAAAACAGGAATGCCAACCATGTGCAACGATGTGATAACAAACGCGCCATTGCGATGGCCGAGGCCGCTCGTGATAACCAGTTCGATTCATAAGGAAGGCCCCTCCATCGCAACCTCAACGAAGAATTCCTCCACGCTGACGGCCACGATGTTTTCAAGACTCCGAGCGCCAATCTGGCTGTGGCCGCCAACGAACTTGCTCACCTCCCGCAGATGCCCGAGCTCACCAAGGTCGCTGCTATGCTTAAAGCGGCACACTGTCAAGTTAATGAGATACGAGAAGTTCAGAGACCTTCATGCTCCACAAGCGTGATCCACCGATTAGCTGATCCTAGATCTAATCGACGCCCCAGTCAAAGCCGCTTCACCAACCAGTCACTACCTCCCTAGGGGGGAGTTGGAGGCCACCACGCCGAGCATCATCGCCAGCACGACCAAGAGGTCGAACATGACACCCGAGTGCACCTCAGTAACCTTCGGGATGCATGACGGCATATCGATCAACGACATTTCGGGAGCCATGAAGATGAAGTAGGACATCGCTAGGAGTACAAGCAAGAGTACGGCAACTCGGACTCAGCTCTAGAGCCGATCGTCGCCGACAATACTGCCAATGTTGGCCCCGATAGCCCGGAAGGGCCCCCAGCGTTCACCAGGGCACTCCAAACGCTCCAGTGGCCCCGTGGTTTCAAAATCACCAGGGTCGAGCCCTATGAAGGGAGGATGAATCCAACTCAATGGCTACAGGCTTACGCCACCGCCATCCACGCCGCCGGAGGAGACACTAATGTCATGGAAAATTATCTCCCCGTCATGCTCACGCCAGCCGCCATGAGCTGGTTCACAAGCCTTGCCCCAGACTCCATCGGATCTTGGGAAGATCTGAAGAGAGTTTTCACCGACAACTACATGGCCACATGTAGGCGGCCGGGTACCAAGCACAATCTCAACCGCATCACCCAAAAGCCATCCGAACTACTCCGTAGCTACATCAGACGCTTCTCCAAGATGAGGAATTCTATTCCCAACATCACAGAAGCCGAAGTTATCACCGTCTTCGTCTGAGGACTTCATCATCGAGAACTCCATTCTAAGTTCAACAGGAAGCCACCTACCAGCATCGGCGAGATGATCACAACTACAAACCAGTACGCCGATGCCGAGGAAGCGGAGGTGCGCTTTAATGAAGATACGGGCACTAATCGCCCACCTCACCGCCACAACGACCGCAACGATGACTGACACCACAACGATCGCCGCCACGATGACCGCAACGATGACCAATAGCACAACGGTCGCCGCTACGATGACCGCAGTTTCTATCGGGACAGCGGACGAGATCGGCCAGATGGATACAAACCTGGTCAGAATCGCCGCCGTCGACTAGATCACTTTGTTGCCAACATCAATGAGCCACGTGCAAAGCGTAACCGCGATGAGCAGTACAAGAAGATCCTTGATGGACCGTGCCCCTGCATAAGAATGCCAAACACAAGATGAAGGACTGCCTTGGTTTGGCTAAGGAGTTCTAGGAGAAAAAGTACAACGACGATAATGGCGGGAACAGAGGATGCCAACCACCTGGGGATAATAATAATGCCTTCTAGGACCACGACAAGGTGGTCACCACCATCTTCGGGGGTTTTGCCTCCAACGAGAGCAAAAGGGAATGAAAGCTCGCCGCCCGACGAGTGCTCGCCATCGTTTCAGAAGAAACTACCGCCAACCCCAGCTATCGCCCATGGTCCAAAGTCTCCATCACCTTCAGCAGGGCCGACCAGTGGGCGGACATACCCTACACAGGGCATTTTCCCCTCATCCTTGATGTGACTATCCAGAAGGTGCTCTTCAGAAAAGTCCTCGTCGACGGTGGGAGCGCTTTGAATCTACTCTTCACCGGGGCCCTAAGGGAGCTCGGCCTCGGACCAATAGATCTCACGCCTTCAGACTCCTCCTTCTGGGGCATGGTACCTGGCAGGGCATCCAGACCGCTTGGGGAGATTACCCTACCAGTATAGTTTGGCACGGCAACCAACTACCGAGTGGAGCATATCAACTTCTACGTCACAGACTTCGACACTGCCTATCATGCCATACTAGGGCGATCGGCTCTGGCCAAGTTCATGGCCGTTCCACACTACACGTATTTGGTGTTAAAGATGCCTTCGCCCGTAGGGGTCCTATCTTTGCGGGCCAACCTCTCCGTCGCCTACACCTACGAGATAGAAAGTCTCACCCTCGCCGAAGCCACCGACCTCTCCATCCAGATGGCTAGCGTGATCGCCGAAGCCAAGATGCCGTCTGCTGATGACATGGAGATCCTAGAACCTCCTCATGCCTCCGCCAAGTTCAAGGATGTCAAGGAGATCAGCCTTGGCCTCGACGACCCTTCCAAGACGGTGAAAATTGGGGCTCACCTTGACCCCAAATAGGAAAGCGCGCTTGTCTCCTTCCTACGTGCCAACACCGATGTGTTTGCTTGGAAACCTACAGACATGCCGAGGGTACAACAGGAGAAGATCGAGCACTCCTTGAATGTCTCGCCGACCGCTAAATCGATCAAGCAAAAACTTCGTTGATTCACGCCGGACAAAAAGGAGGCTATTAGGGTAGAAATAAAATGGCTCTTAGCTGCCGGATTTTTAAAAGAAGTGTATCATCCAGATTGGTTAGCTAATCCTATTCTTGTTAAGAAAAAGAATAAAGAATGGAGAATGTGTGTTGATTATACTGATCTTAACAAACACTGCCCTAAAGACCCCTTTGGCCTACCTCGGATAGACGAGGTTGTAGACTCCATCGCTGGCTACGAATTGCTCTCCTTTATTAACTGTTACTCTGGCTACCATCAGATCTCCCTCAAGGAAGACCAGGTCAAAACGTCTTTCATTATGCCTTTCGATGCATACTGCTACACCACTATGTCCTTTGGACTAAAGAATGCTAGAGCGACCTACCAAAGGGCTATCTAGACGTGCCTCGACCAATAGATCGGCTGTAACATCGAGGCCTACATCAATGACGTGGTCGTCAAGACTAAAACCGCCGACAACCTCATCGCTGACCTTGAAGAAACTTTCACAAACTTGAGCAAATACCGATGGAAGCTGAACCCTTCAAAGTGCATCTTTGGAGTTCCATCCGGTATCCTGCTAGGCTACATAGTCAGCACTCGGGGCATTGAACCAAACCTTGACAAGGTCTCCACCATCACCAACATGAAACGGCCGATGTGTGTCAAGGATATACAGAAGCTTACAGGCTGCATGGCTGCGTTAAGCCGATTTATCTCGCGCCTCGGTGAAAAAGGGCTACCTTTCTTCAAGCTCCTCAAGGCCTCCGAGCTTTTTTCTTGGTCAGAGGAGGCAGACACAGCTTTCGAGTAGCTTAAGTTGTTTTTAACAAAACCTCCAATCATGACAGTGCCACAACCAGATGAAACTCTGCTGGTTTACATCGCCGCCACTTCTCGAGTTGTCAGTACGGCTATTGTCGTCGAACGCGAGGAAATTGGACATGCCTACAAGGTACAACGTCTGGTCTATTTCATCAGCGAGGTACTTAATGAGCCCAAAACTCGTTATCCTCAGGTGCAAAAGCTGTTATATGCAATTTTGATCACCTCACGCAAGCTCTGACATTACTTCAAATACTACAAGATCGCCGTGGTCACTGAGTTCCCTCTGGGGGATATTCTCCGCAATAAAGAGGCCAATGGTCGTATCATCAAGTGGGCTATTCAGCTCGGCACCTACTCCATTGACTTCAAAAGCAGACCGACCATCAAGTCATAGGCGCTTGCTGATTTCATCGCTGAGTGGACCGAAATCCAAGAACCCATCGCCGCCACTTGCCCCGAGCACTGGGTGATGTACTTCGACGGCGCCCTTAATATCAATGGTGCTAGTGCGGGCATTCTGTTCATCACACTAACAAAGGATAAACTCCGATATGTTCTTCGCATACATTTTCCGGTCTCCAACAACGCCGCAGAATACAAAGCATGTCTCCACAGCCTCCGTATAGCCATTGAGCTCGGCGTCAAACGCCTCATGGTATATGGGGATTCCGAGCTGGTTATCAATTAGCTCAATAAAGATTGGTCCTGTTCTAGTGAGAAAATGGACGCATACTGCGCCGAAATCAGGAAGCTTGAAGGGAAATTCTACGGCATCGAGTACCACCACATGGTATGGGATCAAAACCAACTAGCCGACCAGCTATCAAAGATAGGATCTTCTCGCACCGCGGTTCCATCGGGGGTTTTCGTTTAGGACCTCTTGACACCATCCATTCAAGAAGATAAGGAAGATGTATAAGTACCCCCTGCCAAGCAGTTGATACTCATGATACCTTCGTAGGTCGCCGATTGGAGGGAACAGTTCATCAAATACCTCTCCAACGGCGAAGTACCCGCCGACAAAATCAAAACCGAACGACTAATTCACCGAAGTAAGCACTACGTGTTGGTAGATGGCAGCCTGATGAGGAAAAGTGCCAACGAAGGAATACTACAAAAGTGCATCATCCAAGATGATGGTGTGAAGCTACTCTCCGAAATTCACTCTGGCTCCTGTGGCAATCATGTGGCTTCGAGAACACTGGTCGGCAAAGCTTTTTGAGAAGGTTTTTACTGGCCCACGGCCATCTCCGATGCGGAAAATCTCGTTCAACGATGTGAGGGTTACTAGTTTTTTGCCAAGCAAATACATGTACCAGCACAGGAACTACAGACCATCCCAGCTTCCTAGCCATTCTCATGCTGGGGACTAGATATGATCAGACCTTTCAAACCAGCGCCAGGAGGTTTCCGGTATGTGTACGTCGCCATTGATAAGTTCTCCAAGTGGATTGAGTACAAACCACTCGTAGCAGCTACTGCTAAGAAAGCAGTCGAGCTCTTTGAAGACATCGTACATAGATTCGGTCTCCCGAACAGCATCATCACCGACCTCGGGACAACTTTTACCGGCCATCATTTTTGGGACTTCTACAAAGACCAGTGCATCTCTATTAAATACGTTTCTGTTGCTCATCCTAGAGCTAACGGCCAGGTCGAACGGGCCAATGGTATGATCCTTGACGCCCTCAAAAAAGGCTCTATCAGAAAGAAGAAAAGCATCCGGGCAGATGGCTCAAAGAACTACTAGTTGTGGTCTGGGGACTGCACACTCAAGCTAGTCGCAGTACCGGCATATCTCCATATTTTATGGTCTACGGCTCAGAGGCCATACTTCCAGCGGATATTGCATTCTAAGCACCCAGAGTAGAAAACTATGATGAAGAACAAGCCGCAGCTGTTCGGATAGAAGACATTGATCGGGCTGAGGAAGAATGTCTAATTACTTGCGTTCGCATATCCAAGTACCTCGAAGGTCTGTGGAGGTATTACAACCGTAACGTCAAAGGTCGTTCGTTCGCGATCGGCGACCTCATCTTACGTCGAAAACAAAAAACCGAAGGGCTTCACAAGATGTCTTCACCCTGGGAGGGCCCTTACGTCGTAAAAGGTGTTACTCGACCAGGGTCTTATCACTTATGCGACTTAGATGGACTCGATGTTCCCAACTCCTGGCACATAGAGCACCTTATACGTTTCTACCCCTGAAATAACATAGATATGTATTCTTTACTTTAATATTAATAAAGTTCTGGTCTCCATAATTTTTCTCCATTTTTTCCTCCATCATAAGCTTCACTTACCGTTAGCGGGCTATACGCCACTCCGTGACGACCTCCAATATGCTCGCCAAGTACGCCCAAATCGCCGAGCACGATCTCTCCAAATCGCCGAGCACGATCTCTCCAAATCACCGAGCACGATTTCTCCAAATCGCTGAGCACGATTTCTCCAAATCGCCGAGCACGATCTCTCCAAATCGCCGAGCACGATCTCTCCAAATCGCCGAACACGTTAACTCCAAAACACCAAACATGATTTCTCCAAATCGCCGAACACGATAACTCCAAAAATTCGACGAACACGATTTCTCCAAAAATTGCCTATTATGTTTTCTCCGAATCACATAAGTCTTTCCTCCTAAAAATGACGATGATTTTTGCACTCCAAATTTCGTAACATAGCTCGCCGAGCAACACACGTTTTTTCTTCTTGTTTTCTATGGAAGACCCAGTCTCCGATTACTTCTTACACACGCTAAGGGGCTACGCGCTCTGCGTGTCGGTTGGTCGGCTGCGGTTCCTTGGTCATGCTTATTCATCCTACACATGTTAGGGTCTCTGCGCTCGATGTTATGGACTATGGGCTAATCAAGGCCTAGATTTTAGACATAAACTAACTGCTCGGACGCCACTTTAACTATTTTTCTCGGCAAGTTACTCAAATCGGCCGTCGGGCGGCATGAGTTTTGTTTTGACAATTATGGAGGAAACCAAGGCTCTACCATCCCACCACATGTGCTACAGTCTCCGTGCTATACATATCGGGCAGTAGACGATGATCCTATGGTAACGCTTGTTTTCCCAACATGCACACGGGCTATGTACTCTGCGAATTACGGGCTAGCTAAAGCATCAGGTTTAGTGGAAACTAACTGATCGAACACTACTTATATTGTGCATAACGGCGTCGGGTTATTAATACAAATGACTCTTCATCGCTAAATAAAGTAAGTAGTACAGGCGACGGTATCCGAGCAGTTCGTTAAGATTCGCCACCAGCTTCTGTTTCGCCAAACAGGTCTATATCGCCGACAAGCATTTTGGCTGCATCTTCAACATCATCCTCCAGTTGCTGGGTTTGCGCGTCGCTCAGCCCATCTGCAAACCCACCACCTATCGACTGGATGTCAATAGACAGATAGTGGGACCAAACCACTGCAAGGGCATGAGTAGCGGCGGTCAAAACGGCGTCACGGTTGAAATTTTTGAAATTCTCCCACACTGCCTTGCATCTCTGAATGATGGTATCTAGCCCTTGCTGCCTGCTGTTAGGATGGGGTACCGGTTCAATATCGACGTAGTCGAGTACTGGTACTATTGCATCGGATATAGTGTTGAAGTTGTCTTTCTAGACCTTGGCTTCCTGTACCAGCACATCGAATTGTGCCTTGGTTTTATGGCGGTAATCTACAATAATTAAAATGGTTCATCAGACCAGAAAAGTACTACAACATTACTTCTGATTAGGGGGTATTTACCTTTCAGCTCTTCGGCCAGTTTGGCTGCTCGCTCTGACTCTTTCGCTTTCTCTTGTCGAATTTGCTCGACGGTCGAGCGAAGCTGGCTGAGTTCTACGTCTTGCTCTACAAGCACAACAGTTATCATAACAGTGGATTGGCAAATTACTGCAAAGCACATTATGTAGTAAGGCATACTAGATTTCTGCTTGGATAAATCCTCGAACTGTTGGCACTTCCGATCGAGTTGCTCGGACTTATTTTTGAGTTCTTCGGTTTTCTTGCCCAATTGCTCGGACATATTTTTTAGCTCCTCGGATATAATCACCAGTCGCTCGGACTTCTTTTGCAGCTGCTCGAATGCAGCCGATAATCGTTCAGAGAGAACCCCCTTCTGATGTTCAAGGTCTAGTGAGTTAGACTCTGCAAGGTCCCACTCGCGCTGGGCCCTACTAATATTCTGCTCTGAAAGATTTAACGCCTCTCGGAGTTTCTTGTTTTCCTCGACGAGGGGCTCCATCCTCTTCATCAGTTGATGTCGCTGCTCGGCTGTTCGAGCTATCCCCTACGGATGAACAATGCTAGAGATAAGCCATGGTTTCCAACCACATATATCAGTGTTTCAGGTGCGAAACTCACCTCGATCTGAGTCATAACACCAGCAACGGTGGATTTTAACCTCTTTATTTCCCTGGTGGTGTCTTCTTCCTCGACAACTACCACCTCTTCCCCGCGTTTTCAGAGAATCCGTATGGACTGGGGCTTGGGCGCGGCACGCTCGATCTCCACAACCTTGTCCTCCTTCGCCATCGATTGAGGCACCACTGGGGGACTCCGTGGTCGGACAGCTGCTCTGACCATTCCTGGCATCACTGAGGGTGGTGAAAGTTGCTCCTCGGCCACCGACGGAGTTGCATCCTCAGCCTCTAGTGCATCAACGATAGCTACAGTTTCTGCATCCAAAGTACCGACCTTTTCAGTCATAGCCTCCATCGTGGTCACCGATGCGCCTATCGTGTGCGCTAATGATTCACCATCGCCAGGAATGCTGGCAGCAGTGGATGGCCCATCCTCTGTTCGCCGAGGGCTCAAGGACTCCCGGACAGGAGCAGTTGTCATTTTTTTCTTCTGAGATCACGGGCCTCGGTGTTGCTCTGCGTAATGTTGGCTTGTCAGCAACCAAGAGAAATCAAGGAACAATATTACTACTCCAAGCCAAATATACTTATGGTTTGGTCTTTCGATTGATTTTCTTGAATCAGCGATGCCTGCCAGATCCCCTAGGCACGGCTACCTGATCAGCTTGATGGGAGGACTCCTGCGCCTCTGCAGTGGGCTGTTGCTCTTCTCGGTGCCTGGGGGGCCCACCTTCTATGTGTGGTTCTACGGTTATCCCCTCTTGTTGCTCGGGGACTTTGGTAGTTTGCGTCGTCAGGATTTCTGTCGTTGCCCGAACATAGCTTTCCCTTGCTTGCTGCTTGAGAGCTTTAGCATCCGCCAATGCCTCCTTCATGCTCGGCAGAAGCACTGACTGGTCCTCGTCATCGTCCAACCACTCCAGCATAGCGGTTCTTCATGGTCGAGCTGTTCGATCTTCACCAAGAGAGATGCCACCTAGTCTATGTGCATGAGAGCTTGTGGTTTTCCTCCTCTTTAGGACCGGCTCATCTACTGCCGGTCTTTTGCCATGGATCTTCTCTGATGCTTGGGATGGACTATCTGATGAGGTGCTCTGCTCCTCCTCTTTGGACTGTAGCGGCCGTCGAATGTCCACTCCTTTCGGCCAATCCACTCTCAGAATGTTTGAAAAGTATATTGCCCTGTCCTACGAATGGATCTTTACATAAGTAAGTCAGTTCTTTGCTCAGAAATTGATGCCTAAAAAATGCAAGGTGAAAGGGTTACCTAAGGAGGGGGATTGGTACAGTTGAAAGCCTTCGTTCCTTTTGGCCAACTGAATGAGACATTGGAAGTAAATAGGTCCATGGCACAGTCTATTCCTTCTTTCTTCGTCAGATGGTCTGTGTTTTCCCGGGTACCATCGTTGTCACCTTTATAGTCAAATGCCGGGTGGGCCCTCTCTTTGCAGGGCTGAACGCGCCGCACTATGAAGCTAGCTGCCACCAGCTCACCCCTAAGCTCCACGCCCTTAATCAAGTCTAGCAATTCCATTACCTGCTCCATGTCAGCATTGTTGGGTCTCCCTAACTAGTTACTATGAGTAACCGGGATGTGGTGGACGTCACATCGAATCATTTGGTGACTTTGTTTGATATAGAACCATCTGGCATTCCAACCTTTAAGGGAGGTATTTAGCGGTACGCTGATATATTTGCTGGCCAATGATTCCCTAAGTTGCAGGTACACATCGCCGACCACCTTAGAACCACTGCCCCCCTTCTTCTTCAGACAGAACAGGTGCCTAAAGAGGTTGAAGTGCGGAAGAACATCGAGAAATGCCTTGTAGAAATGGATAAAGATAGACACATGTAGAATGGTGTTGGGATGCAGATTACAGAGGCTAATTGCCCAAACTCCATAAGATCCCTCAAAAAGGGGTGGATAGGAAACCTAATCCTCGCCAGAAATAATCTTCAAATACTACAGCCTCATCAGTATGTGGTGTCAGGAAGGGCTCACCACTAGTCGACTGCCATCCAGCAGTGAGGTGGTCTAGGAGAGCGCCCGCCGCCACCATCCTATCAAGATCCACCACCGACGTCTTCGATGGCACCCACTCCTCATCGTGGCTGGCTCTGGTGGCCACTTTCTTCGGCTTTGCAGCTCCTTTTTTCGGCGCCATTTTCTCCGAATTGGAACTGGGTTGGAGGCGAGTGCTCGCGATGGTGCAGAATGTGGAGCGTAGGGTTTGCGAAGGAAGGAAGAAAGGGAAACTGAGTGAGGTAGGAGGCGATGTATGTGGCGGCACGGTTATAAAGCACTTCCTCCAGTTTTCATTGCGCCTGAGGGTTTTTGGGAAACCGTTCTCGCCATTAGCACTATTTCGACTCCACTAAAGTGGTTTAATGGGCTGCAAGTTGGGCTATCACGCAACAGTAGCCCACGTCACTCATTTATCGCCGCCAAATATTCACCAATTTCTCTGCAATTTAATGAGGCTCAGCACCCGATGCTGCACAGCCATTACTCTGATTTTTTTTCAACGGTTTGATTTATCCGATATCTACGCCCGACACATGGGGACTGGCTACTTGCTCGGATGGATTACTTTTTTCTAAGCCTAGCACCACGTGACTACATCACCTACTATCAGGCTCGGGGACTAAGTGGGCACACTTCACCTTGCGGTGAATGTGTTTGTTTTTCATCTCGAGGCTACGCTCGGGGACTGGTAACCTGCTCGGCTGGTTCAATATTTTCTAAGCCTGGCACCACCTAACTACGTCACCTACTGTCAGACTCGAGGACTAAGTGGGCACACTTCACCTCGCGGCGAATGTGTTTGTTTTTTCCAAAAGACTCCGAGCCTCTAAAAGTTAAACCAAGGTTTCTTTAACCTCGTGGTCGGACTCTAAGTGGGCACACTTCATTTTACCATGTGGGAATTTTCAATTCTGAAATTGAGCTCCTTACACCCTTATGACAAGCCATGCTCGG
This sequence comes from Miscanthus floridulus, assembly GCF_019320115.1. NCBI lineage: Eukaryota > Viridiplantae > Streptophyta > Magnoliopsida > Poales > Poaceae > Miscanthus > Miscanthus floridulus. Next base: position 129,528,180 of record NC_089581.1, on the reverse strand, counting down.
AACAAACTGGTCGGCGATGGTGCACGCTGCTCGGCAACTACTCACAACTGATTGGCGATTCGTTATGGTGGTCAGACCATGATTTAGACAGCTCGGTTTTTGTTCACACCTGCTCAGGAAAGTTCAAGACGGCGTTGCTCAATGGGTACAAGGCGCTCAAGGACTAGCTGTGGGGGGGTATGACCCTGGATACCCACGGCAGACCACATGGGCTACACCTCTAGGGGTGGTCCAGCCCACGAGAAGGAGCCTTGCGGGTCACGATTCTGCTCGGTGCCTCCCGCAAGGCATGGGAAGGATATCCGGAAGATGTCACATAGTCTGATAGGATATGCACAATCCCATGTTTCTTATAATCTGTTATTACTTTCCGGTTATCTCTCAGATCTAACCATCTTGTAACCTTGCCCCTGGACTATATAAGGTGGGCAGGGACCCCTACAAAATCACGGCAAATCATACGATAGCTAATACAAACCAATAGACCACAGGAGTAAGGTATTATGTCATACTGATGGCCTGAACCTGTATAACTTGTGTGTCTCTGTTGCCTTCTTGTTCTTGATTACACGCTCCTCTGCCGATCAATCTACCATCGTGGGATACCCCTTGGTGGACTGCCGACGATATTCTGTCGACACTAATAGTGTCCTCCTCTAGCCATGGCAGTGGCTGGGAATCTAATCATTTTGGCCATTCGCACCTCGGCACGCTCAAGAAGTACACCATCCTATCCTACGAGTGGATCTTCGCATAAGTGAATTAGTCCAATGCTCAAAAATGACAAAAGGTACAAAGCATCAAGAGTATACAACTGAGATATTTAACTAAGGAGGTAGATTCTTGTAGTTAAAGGGCTTCGTATACCCTAACATGCTAAATGAGGCAAACGGCATGAATAGCTCGGTAGCCCGCTCTTCAACAATGTCCCTCGACAGCATCTCCGGCCTCTCCTAGGTACCGTCGGTTTCCCCCTTGAATTCAAAGGCAGGGTGGGCTCTCTCCTTGCAGGGTTGAACATGATGCACTATAAAGCTCACCGCCACTAATCTGGCATTGGTCTTCACACCCTGTATTAAGCTAAGGATCTCCCTCACTTGCTCCATATCAGTGCTATTTGGCATCTCTCACTAGCTCCTCTATCTCTCTTGGATGTGCTTAGTGTCACAGCGGATGGCCAGGTGGCTCTACCTCATATAGAACCACCTAGCGTTCTAGTTCTTCAGTGACATGTTCAACAGCATAGTAAGGTACTCCCCCGCCATTCCATCGCGTAGCTGAAGGTATACTCCACCGACCACCTTGGAACCACCACCGCCTCTCTTCTTCAGCCAGAACAGGTGATGGAAGAGGTTGAAGTGGGGGAGGATTCCAAGATATGCCTCACAGAAATGGATAAAGATAGAGATGTGTAAAATGGTATTTGGGTGGAGATTGCACAGACTAACCACACAAAGTTCCAGCAAATCCCTCAGGAATGGATGAACAGGAAATCCCAACCCACGCCAGAAGTAATCCTTGAATACCACCACTTCATCGGTGTGAGGTGTTGGGAAGGGCTCACCGAGGGTCGGCCACCATTCGGCGGTAGCGCTGTCAGGAAGAACGCTAGCTACCACCAATCTATTGAGCTCCGCTTCTCCCATTCGTGATGGCACCCATTCTTTGTCGCGCTGGGTTTCGGCGCTTGCCTTCTTGGGACTCATCTTCTTTGATTTGACAGCTCCTTTCTTCGGTGCCATCTCTCAGATCTGATTAGGGTTTGGCGGCAGAAGCAAGTGTTGATGCGAATCTGGAAATGTGAGGGCTAAGGAGGAAGACGAATTGGCAAAGTGGCAAAGGTGGGAACGTGGGATGCGGCAATGCTGTTATAAAGCACTTCCCCACCCTTTCACATTCAAGGGTTTTCGGGGAACCGTTCCCACGATTTACGCCATCCTGAATTCTCTATAACAGCAAGGTGGGTTGTTACCTAGGCCTTCACATAGCCCTAGCCCGTATTGCTAATTTATCTCCGCAATTTGTTGTAGCTCGCCGAATGCTCGCTGACATCTCCACCAATTGTTATGGCTTAGTAATTATTACTGTACAGCCGATACTCCGGTGTTTTCTCCGTGATTCTTTTTTCTCCAAGTTGACTGTTGTTTCTGACCCTAGCACCATGTGACCACGTCACCTACTATTAGGCTCAGGGACTAAGTGGGCACACTTCACCTTGAGGTGAATGTGCTTTTTGGGGCTATGCCTGGGGACTGGCTGCCTGCTCAGATGGTCTTTTATTTTTCTTCTGCTTTATACCCTGGCACCACATGACTATGTCATCTACTGTCAGGCTCGGGGACTAAGTGAGCCCACTTCACCTAGCGATGAATGTGCTTGCTTTATTCTAGAAGACTCCATGCCTCTTGAAGCTAAAGAAGGTTATCTCCTTTTCTCATGGTCGGACTCTAAGTGGGCACACTTGGTCCACTGTGAAGAAATTTTTGATTCTAAACTTGAGCTCCTTACACCCTTATGGCAAGCTGTGTTTGGTTCACACTGCTTGGTGACAGTTCACACTGCTCGACAACTGCTCGCAACTGCTTGGCAACTCATCACGGTAGTTGGACCATGAGTTTGACTGCTTGGTCATGTTCGCACCTGCTCGGACAAGCTCAAGACGGCGTTGCACAATGGGTACAAGGTGCTCGAGGACTAGCTATGGGGGGTACGACCCCGGATACCCATGGTAGACCACATGGGCTATGCCCTTAGGGGTGGCCCATCCCATAGGACGAAGCCTTGTGGGGCACGACTCTGCTCGGTGCCTCCCACAAGACATCTAGAAGATATCCTGAAGATACTATGAGATCTGTTAGGATATGTATGATCCTAAGATTCCTGTAATCAGTTATTACTTTTTGGTTATCCCTTAGATCTAACCGACTTGTAACACTACTCCCCAAACTATATAAGGCAGGCAGGGACCCCCTCCAAACTCACGCAATATCATATGATAGCTAATACAAACCAACAGACCACAGAAGTAGGGTATTATGTCATACTGACGGCATGAACCTATCTGACTCGTGTCTCTATTGCCTTATTATTCTTGATCTCACATTTCCCTACCGATCAATCTACCTTCATGGGATACCCCTCGAAGGACTGCCGATGATATTCTATCGATAATGATGAAGTCTTGTTCATCACAGTCTTAAAGGAGATCATCACGGATGAGATGCGTGAGTGATCTGTGATGAAACCCTATGCTCTTCTATGATGTTTTTTGTGATGATGCATGATTTTGTCATAGAAAGGGAGGGTTACAGGATCGTCACCACCAATTTATGATGAAACAGAAATATTCATCATAAAAAGCACTCTTCTATGATGGTTTCAGATTTATCATTAAGATTTTTGTAATAGAAGTGAATATTTCTAGTAGTGTTGCTTGTGTAGCTACTAGAGTAGTGTGGTTTAGTTGTATTAGTAATTAGTTGTTAGTTGCTCTTTTAGTATCTCTCTGGTGTAGCTAGTGTTCTTAGTAGCTCTTGTGTGGTGTTGTGCTCTATAGTAGAGATCAAAAGCTACTAGAATTATGTAGGGGCTTGCTTTGGGTGAAAATAGAGCTAGTGCAAAGTAGAGGCTTGTTGGGCTTGTTATTTTACTAATCACCTTTGTGTTAGTGTTTCTGAAGTTTGTAGGAATTTTTTATAGATTATTCACCCCCTCTAGCCATCTAGATCCTTTCACAGGGAGCTATGAACCAGTGAACAACTTAAGTATAAACTTACCAGAACCAGAGATCTATTACGATAAAGGATCCTAGATGGCACTACTATAGATTGAGATACCACTATCGCCACTTTCACTATCGTAGTGATAGAAGCGACCGTGTGATACTTCCACCATCGGTTGGACCGATAGCGAGGCCTCCTAAGGAAGGAAACCGACAGTTGAAACTTCTACCACCGATGGGTTAACAATAGATGTGGCAGTGGTATTTTCTCCATCATATGAAAGGCCGAGCCGACTGGGATAGGCATTATAGCCACTGGCCCTACATGACCATTTGATCTATCGGTGGTAAATTCAACATGAGTGTTGAATGTCCCAACTTCCAACACCGTCCCACACACTTCCATCGAGAACCGTCATATGTGTCATCTTCCCTGATGCGTATGCCTAGATCACGCATCTTAATAGCTCCTTTCCGCTTCTCCATCTTGAAGGTTGGCCTATTTAAGCCAGGTCTAGGTGCACCTCTTGGCCTCATTCTACACACTCTTCCTCCTTCAATCTCTTTTAGAATAGATACAAATCGACAAAGCTCTTGAGCCAACCATATTTTTTTCTTCATTGCCATGGTGATCCTTGTCCAATTCCTATGGTGGCTGCAGCGGTATTGGGAGAAGGCCTTCAAGATTGGGTACAACTTGCATCAAGGCATAGTGGGGGTTGCTCGATCTAGGTGCTAGTGGAAGTTTTGTGATTAAGGGGGATCGCTTATTTGGGCAAGCCAAGAGTACTTAATGCACTTTGGTATTTGTGGTTTGGTATTGCTGGGCTTTGTCATTGGGGCTGCTAGGGTTCCAATGGTGGATCCTATGATGACTCTAATGAGTGCAGGGCCACTAGGAAGGTGATGTCTGTATGTACAGTTGCCACCATTCTGCCCTACGCAGTCCCGCTGCTGCCAGTTCATCAGTTCTAGTGCCCTAGTGATCCTCCTCCTTAGGAGGAGTAACGACGACGGTGGCGCTTCTCTTTCGTGCCTCTACTTGCTTCTCTACCATGAGAGGTGCAGCAAAGAAGGTAAAACACCTCACTGAGATGCTAGTGAAAGTTTTGTGAGGTGCTTCCTCGTCCTTAGCTTGCACTGCCTATCTACGGCCTAGTAGGCCATCAGAGTGCTCAACAAGAGAGCACCTTGATGATCCTAGATCTTCTGCTAGGCTCTAGACTCGACTATGGGCTATACCTATACTTGATATGTCTTTGTTATTATACACCCAGTAGTCTTCGATAGGCCTTTGTTTTCGTACAACTTGTGGAATGTAACTAAAGTTATCAATGAAAATTTTCCTCATGTGGCTGTGATGCTTGCTACTGTGTCATTTATATATAGTTTTTGTGTTAAAAACAATTAATAACTGAATGGTTGTGATGCTTGTTACTCCATTTTTTAAGTATCATAGTATTTGCCTTGGCTACACAGACGTAACATAAAGCACCTCACTGAGATGGTGATGGGGTGGAAGTATTTTCCTTGATTTAATGGCAAATTGGTTTACTATGTTTGCAAATTGTCATTATTGCAGCTCCTGTCGCCGTTTCATATGGTGATTCAACGTTAGTGTTAGATCACAAAGTGCAAGGGAATAAAATGGTCCACGTTGTCTTCCCTGCTCTGTCGCCTGTGACTCATGTGGGTGGCCGTGGATGTCACGAACCTAGCTTGACTATTGCCTTCCCTGCTCATGTCATATCATATGTTGTACACATCATTAGGTCCAATTTTAGATGAGGATGAAATTTGGTAGGGAATCAAATGTGCTAGAGAATCTGAACCGCATCATGTTCACCACTCCATCGCCCGAGACTCATGTGGGTGGCCGTGGATGTCACTGACCTCGATTGTTGCCTTCCCCATGCGCGTCTTGAGGTAGGGCTATTTAAGCCAAGGTAAAGGGAGCCTCTCTAGCAAACTCCAATCCTTCTTTCTCCCTTAGCATTACAAAAACAAGAGAAAACACCTTGAGTTGCATGTAGTCTCTTGTCGCTATGGCCTCACTCTTGGATGGCCTCTTATCCTCATGTGAAGATTGCACTCATGTGAGACGCATTGTGCGGATGCCATATCGATGAGCGTTTCTCACAAAGCTATTGTGAGCTATGCCAAAAAAGCCCTTTGTAATTGAGTGACAACCTAGTGGACTAATATGTGTTTATGTGAGATACACAGGTGACTAGTCCATAGGTACACTTGTGTGAGCAACTTGAACCATGGAGATGGAAATGGGTTCATTTTGTTGCAAAGCTTACACATGTGATGAAGGAGGTCGTTACATATGAGACATGACAGGAGTCATGTGACTAGGTGGAGAAGATTAAGATGAGGCTTGGCTTGATTGAGCGGTTGCTTGCATGAAGGGCAAGTCGAAGGCTTTGAAGTGATAAACCATGTGGCAGGGAAGCTTGAGCAAGACTTGGTGCCGATGGATCGAAGCAACAGTGAAGAGCGAGTGAGATCAAGATTGATGAACCAAAGGTCACATAATTATATGAAGTGGATCTTATCATTCAAGGAAGATCAAGCCAAGTGTTGACTCATGATGATAATAAAAGGCTTGATTAGGATTGGTGCTTGTGTGGCATCAATATTGGAAGAGATGAAATGGAATGCGCAAGGCAAATGTATATTTGTAGGACATTTCATTTCACCAGTCTAAGTTGAGTAGAGAAGTGCTTGACCAGGTTTAGGATAGATAGTCATACTATAAAGAGGGGAAATCTTTAATTGCAATGGTTATCTAGTGCCACTAAGTGTGTCTCATTTGCATATGCATTGCGCTTAGTGATGTGGTGACATGCATGAGAAAGCCCTGAAAATTTCTTTGTGAAAATGTTAACTTAAGTGCTAACATGTTTTGGTACTTTGTGGGAAAGTTTGCACCGTGAAAGGTTTAAAAAGTTGGAAAAAGGAGCTATTGGTCGTGCCCAAATAGAGAGGGTTCGGCTAGATATTTTTCCTGCTCGACCCGGATATTCTAGCCGATGTGCGTGCAATCAGAGGAGCTTGCTCGGATATTTTTCCTGCCTAACCTAGATATTCCGGTTCATCCTAGATCTGCACATCCCAATTGTTAGGAGCACAAGCTGATGGTATTTGGGGGGCTATAGCCCCCTTCCTCCTCACTTCTCTCCCCATTCTTGCACATTTGGAAGTTAGGGTTCATCCCCTACCTCTCTCTCTCCCCCAAGCTTTCTACTCCATGATTTTGAGAGATTGAGTGCCCTATGTGGGTGTGCATGAGAGGTTGAAGATCGACCTTCTCCTCCTCGTCTCCCTCTGAAGCTTAGTGCCAATTTGAGTGAGGGATTGAGTGAGCTAGTGCGTGCATTCGAGGTTTGCATTTGGTGGCACTCAGAAATCTTTATGAATGGGGATTTCTTGTTACTCTTGGTGAATGCCATCACCTAGATGGCTTGATGGATTGAGGTTTCTGTCATGAAGCCTGTGAGAAGATTGTGTAGAGCTTCGAAGAAGTGATTATGATGGACATTCTGCTCGCCCCGTGGGAGCCACGAAGAGCAACTCTAGTAAAGTGTGTCATTGAGCTACCCTCACTTTTGGGGTAGGTTCTTGCGGTGCCCAACATGTGGGCTAGGTTTGTGAAACACCTATTAGCTGCCAAACCACCAATTGAACGGTAGACCCAATGGGGACTATCTTGGTGGCAACCAAGTGAACCTTGGGATAAAAATCATAGTGTCATCATCTTCCCGTTGGTCTGCAATCCCCTTACACAAGCTTGTATTTACTTTTCATATATTGTGCTTGTGTAGTTGCTCTGGTAATTAGTTGGCTTGTGTAGCTTGTTAGTTACCTTCTTGCTTATGTAGCATAGAAGTAGCTCTCTTGTGTGACTAATTAGTTTGAGTAGCCTTATTAGTCATATTGCTTAATTTGTGTAGCTAAGTACTTTGAGCTCTCTAATTTGGCTTATGTAGCCTTGTTATTGAGCATTGCTAGTGAGGTTAGACTTTGTGTGCTTTGCATCACTAGTTGTGTAGGAGCTCCCCCGGTTGCTTGAAGTACTAGTTGCATAGGTTTATGTGACCTTGCAAACTAGAATTGTTAGGTGAGCTCTAGCTAGCTGAAAGGCCCTAATGCTTGAGGAGGGGTGAATAGCCTATAAAAATTTCTACAAACAACACTTAAAGTTGGTAGGTTAGATAATTAAATGGTGAAGCGAGTTTTGCGTTAGCCTACTAAAAATACAAGGCACCTCTCCATAATTTTAGTTTCTATTATTTTGAGGGCTCAACCAAGACCGTATCCAGCTGCCCTACTTTCCCTTCGGGGTTTGGTGGCATGATTTCCCACATCAGCTACAATAGTGTCACCAAGAATGGTGAAACCGCTGAAGAGCGTGAAGCTCATCTAGCGAAGAACGCCGATCGCCAATGTCACCGAGATGTAGAAGTAGCCCAAGTGGCCAACAAGGATGGTCGCGGCCTGCCCTGCCATCAACATAATCTGGAAGAGGCATTTGACATGGTGGACGACTAGCTAGTCTACCAGACTCCAAGCGCCACTCTAGCTATCACTTTCAACAAGCTCGATGAACTCTCTCACACTCCAGAGGTCGAGAAGGTCCGAGCCCATATCATAGCCACGCAAGTCCAAGTCAATGCATTTTGGAACAATGCCCCATCTTATTCCACCATGTTAGATCATAGCCACTACTCTTGCCATGATGGAGAAGGCCAGCATCATGGCACCGAGGGCCCTCGACCTCAAGCTAGAGGTCCCTACCTCTAGAGAGGATCTAGAGGCAACTATGAACCTCATTCATGCCACAATGACCGCCCTCCATGCCCCAAGGGAGGTTGGGGCAACAACCGCAACTAGGAGGTCAATCAACACCTCCCTCGCAACCTTCGTGACCACATCAACACTAGCGCAGATGTCTGTGGCCACATCAAAAATAGCAGATCTACACGCTATGAAGCAGAGATGGAGCATCACCGAAAATTTGACGCCAAACATGAGGGATTTGTTGTCCATCAAGCACCACTCCCTGTCAGTGCATTAGGACTTTGCCCTTCATGAAAAGGCTCTAAGCCATCTAGTGGCCTATGGGTTTCAAGGTTATTGGTGTTAACACCTATTATGGAAAGGCCAACCTCGCTTAGTGGCTAACTCTATATGAGATCACCATGAAAGCCATGGGCAGAGACAAAGATGTCATGGTGAATTATCTTCCCATCATGCTTAACTAGCCTACAAACAATTGGCTCCTCAGCCTATGAGAGAACTCCATCTGATCTAGGGATGACCTCAAGAAAGTCTTCACCGACAATTACATGGCTATGTGCGAGCATCCTAGCACCAAGTATGACCTGGAGAAGCTTCATCAGTCCTCTAGGGAGTCTCTACGCGACTTCATCGGGCACTTCTCAAAGATAAGAAATTTTGTTCCCAACATCACTAACGCCAAGGCCATCGCTTCTTTCACCAGAGGGCTCTAGCACAAGTAGCTCCATGGCAAGCTATTCTACAAGAGGCCCACAACCATCGATGAACCGATACAAATAGCAAACGGATACACCAACACTGAAGAAGCTGAATAGGCTACCCACTCCGCTCACCACTAGTGCCGCGACGATGACCATCGTCAAGACAGGCACTACAACAACTGTGGCCACCGCCATGACGGTCAAGATCGCCCGACAACCATGAGTTCCTATGCTTCTTAGATTGCTACTCTGGTTATCACCAGATCATGCTGAAGGAACAAGACCAGATCAAGACATCATTCATTACATCCTTTGGCGCCTACTGCTACACGACCATGTCCTTCAGGCTCAAGAACACGGGTGCAACTAATCAAAGAGACATCCAGCGCTACCTCAAGGACCAGATCAGGAAGAATGTTGAGGCTTACATCGATGACATGGTAGTTAAGTCTAAGACTGCCAACACCTTCATTGCTGACCTCACCGAAGTTTTCAAAACCCTAAAAGTATATCGATGGAAGCTAAATCCCACTAAGTGCATTTTTGGCATTCCATCTAGTATCCTGCTAGGCAACATCGTTAGTCACCGTGGCATCAAAGTCAACCCAGAGAAGGTAGCAGCGATGACCAACACAAAGCCACCAACCTGCATCAAGGACGTCCAGAAGCTAATGGGGTGCATGGCAGCTTTAAGTTGTTTCATATCCCGTCTAGGCGAAAAGGGACTCCCCTTCTTCAAGCTACTCAAGGCTCAAGAGAATTTTGTCTAGTTGGAGGATGCTGACAAGGCATTCACCGAGCTCAAGTGGTTCCTCACCACACAACCAATCATGGCCGCCCCCCAAAAGGATGAAACTCTACTAATCTACATCGCAGCGACCAACCGAGTAGTCAGCACCGCCATCGTTGTTGAACAAGAAGAGGCCAGACATGCATACAAAGTCCAGCGCCTAGTCTACTTCATCAGTGAGGTCCTAAATGAGTCTAAGACTCACTACCCATAGGTCCAGAAGTTGTTGTATGCCATCCTGATCACATCCTAGAAGCTCCATCACTACTTTGATGCCTACCACATAGCAGTAGTCACTGAGTACCCACTCGACGACATCCTCTGCAACAAGGAAGCCAGTGGCCGCATCATTAAATTGGTGGTCGAGCTTGGCACCTATGCCATCGACTTCATGCCTCGCCACACAATCAAGTTGCAGGCACTCACCAGCTTCATCACCGAGTGGACGGATATGCAAACACTTGTCCTAGTCGACCACCTCAAGCACTGAACCATGTACTTTGATGGGTCTCTCAACCTCAATGGTGCTAGGATAGGCGTATATTTCATCTCGCCATTGGGGGATAAGCTTCTCTATGTCCTCCACCTACACTTCTGAGCATCCAATAATACCACTGAATATGAGGCGGCACTTCATGGTCTTTGTATAGCTATCGAGCTTAGTGTTAAATGCCTCCAAGTGTATGGTGACTCCGCACTCATGATCAATCATCTCAACAAGGATTGGAATTGCACCAATGAGAAGATGGATGCTTACTGCGCCACGATAAGAAAGTTAGAAGATAAATTCTACGGCATCGAATACCACCACATGGTTCGGGCCAATAATCAAGTAGCCAATGAGTTGTCAAAGATACGATCAACTTGGGCCAAAGTTATAGTTGGAGTGTTCATCCAGGACCATGTGGCCCTTCCATCAACTAGGAACAAGAAGGCGTTGAAGAAAAACACCTGCTAAGTAGATAGTCGCAGCGGTCCCTGGGCCGAGCAAATTGGAGGGAACCTTTCATCAAATACCTCACCACTATAGATGTCCTGGCTGACAACACAGAGATAGAATGCCTTACCTACTGTAGTAAGCATTACATCCTAGTTGAAGGGAAGTTGTACCGCAAAAACGCCAAAGAGGAGCTACTCCAAAAGTGCGTCTCCATGGAAGAAGGTGAGAAGATACTAAAGGAGATCCATGTCGGCACCTGCGACAACCATGTAGCCTCTAGAACATTGGTCAAAAAGACTTTCTAAGTTGGTTTCTATTAGCCCTCAGCAGTAGCTGATGCTGAAGCACTCGTTCGTCGATGTGAGAACTGCCAGTTTTTTACAAAAAAAAAATCCATGTCCTAGCTCAGGCCTTGCAAACGATTCTTGCATTGTTGCCCTTTGCATGCTAGGGACTGGATATGATTGGGCCATTCAAGCCAGCACAGGGTTGTTTTCGCTGGGTCTACGTCTACATTGACAAATTCCCCAAGTGGATCGAATACAAACCCCTGGTCTAAGCTACAGCGAAGAAAGCAGTCGAGCAGCTCAATGACATCATTCACCAGTTCAGCCTGCTGAACAACATCATCACCGACCAGGGGTCCATGTTCACTTGTAGCAACTTCTAGGATTTCTTCGATGAAAGACGCATCTCAGTCAAGTATGTCTCCGTGGCACACCCAAGGGCCAATTGATGAGGACATGGCACCTTCGGATATGAACAATGATTATAAGGTGCGCTCATTTCTACATTTGCATAGTGGCTTTGGTTATAATTCACTTGGTTCCACATGTACATGTCACTATTTGATTGTAGGTTCAAATGTGTTTCATAATGGAAGTTTATCAAAGTTGAACTTTTGGTTCGTCGGCAGCCCGACAGTGCCTCATTGGGAAGGCCATAACTCATCCATCCGGAGTACGATCGAGGTCAATGAGCACTTGATGGAAAGCTTGTTTGATAAGATTTCAAATAGATCTGGTCCCATCTCAATATCACATCGGCAAGGCCTCCAAATCACCAATATATTCTGTCGCTATTTCTGGCGGAAGCTACACTATCGTCATGGGCTTGTTAGACATCCTTGGGACCCAGGCCCAAGTTGGAGCACGCCCCAAGAAGATGGAGAACACCTAAGAGATGGCCTTGGACGTCCTCCTCCTTGGCCACCACCTTAGGAGGCCAGCAAGGACGTCCAAGCCAAGCCAGAGGCCCAGTCCAATCCGAGTTCGAGTCTGCCTCGGCCGTCAGGACCAGTCTGCAATAAAATGGACGCCCAGGACACATCCGAACTCAGTTTTTGATGATCCACATATGGATGGAAAGATAATTTCATAAGGAAACCAATAGAAGTGGTTCCACATCAAAATTCCATCATAATCAATGGGAATCGTCAAAACAAGTTGACATCCAGAATCTGTCACGGCGCTGCGTCGTCGTCTTTTGGGCCATTGGGCCTTGTAACGTGTTGGGACACCTTTAGGACGTGAAGAGGGATCCTTAGATGTCCCTTAGGCTATATAATCAGTAGCCACCACCTACATTAGGTTTTGGGTTTTGCTTAGATTAATCTATCAAGAACAGTTTCACCGTTCATCGGTTTATGAGACCCCAACTTCATGAGTTTAATCATTAATCTGCAATTTGGTTGCATTCTTTCTTGTTCTTGCTTGTGTTCTTCATTGCGCAGGCAGGGATTAGCCTTCTTGGCGAGGTCAACCTGGTCCGTGACTTGGTTGATAACCAGAGGAGCGGTGGTGCTAAGATTGTAGGGTTCGATCTTTCGATCTGAAGCCGGATCGGTGTGTCACTCTCCGCCACAACGATAGTTACCATCACCTGACGGAAGATCGGGATCCCCGTCTCCATTAAGTGATAATCAGAGCTAAGGTATACCATCAGGTTCACTTTTATTTCCTAGTTTGAGAGTTTCGCATTCGTCCTATAGTCCAGTGCCATACTTTTATTTCCTATCCTAGAACCTTCCGCGCCATAGCCTTTGCATATTTCAGTTTCAGATTCCGTTGTTGAGTTTGTGTCCTAGGTCAAAGTCTTATTACTGGTTTAGATTGTGTTCTTTTCTAGTTTGTGTTGATCCCTCCACCCGCCGCTATTTCGTATCACCATCGGTTTGCATCTTGTGTCCACTAAAACCCTTATTCGAGCAGCTTCCTTAAAACAGTCATAACTTTTGCATCCGAACTTGAAACGGGGAAACTTTTATATCTACGGAGAACGCCAGAAAATTTTAGATCTATCTCATCCCAGCATAGCTGGGTTCGCAAAAATTAGATTTGCAAAATTCGATTAGGAAAATTGAGTTTCTAGACCCACAAGTTTTGGTATGCTTTTTAGAGCACAACCCTAATTTTCTATAGGCCACATCTTTTATTCAATTGAGCTCAAATTTTTTGTGGTTTATTCTTGTGTGCTCCTTGCTGAGAAAAAATATCAAAAGAGCAAAAGCAAGAAAAAAAAGATTGGACAAAGAAAATAAAAGAAAAAAATAGTAAAAGAGAATAGAAGATATCGAAAAGGAGCACATAAGGAACACTCAATAGCTCTATTGTTTGTGGTACCTTTTGCCTTGTTCATATCCGTTGCTACCTTTAATACTTGTTTCTTTTCATCTTTGTTTTCTCTCTTGTTTATCACAACTGGTGATAGGAACACGTATAGGCCAGCAACTAGGACAAGTGCTCTGGACATTTATTCAATATTGCTGTCTGTCACTGACTTGTGTGCCACATATATATATATTTGTTTTTTTTTCGTGCCTCCCAAGCTCCACATATATACTTCAGATCAGTACAGAAAAAAGGTCCTTGCAATCTCGGTACCACTACCTCATAGGTATCACGAACCAGCCACCGGTTGTACCACCCACTGCTTGCATTAATAAGAACTTTGTAAGAGCTTGGTAAGACGCTTCCACTTGTTGTCAAAAGTGACACCACTGCAACCATGTAGTCATTTGATAGGGATAATATTTTTGTGTTGTTTTTTGCTGTCTTCTAACAATGACAGGTTATTCGTATCCACCGACTTATGATGGTATAGGTGCTGATGAGTACATGGAGTGGGAAATTGCCATCGATAACATATTTGCTACTTGCTTTATGTGTCCAAGGAGAAAGGTAAAAAATGCAGCTAGTGTTTTGCTACATTCTGCTTTATCTTGGTGGGAGTCTTTAGATCCTTCTGATAAGCCTCAAACTTGGAATGATATGAAACTTCTTATGTGAGAAACCTTTGTTAATCCACCTCCTGTTTTGACTTCATATGATGAGGTGCACCATTTAGAGGAAGAGTCTGTTGTTATTCCTCCTACTTTGCCTAACCTTTTGCAGGACAATGTAGAAAAGAGCAAGGATGATGTGATAGAAAATGAGAAGCTCACAGCCTCATGTGAAAATTCAGAACCATCAACTATTACCCTTGCTGAACATGAGAGCAAAGGTAATGCCCATGATGCTAAACTCACAGAAGGTGCGAGTTCTCTTGATGTGCTGAATTTTTCCACCAATCATGCTATGATAGAGCAAATTTTAGTGGAGCATTCGCTTGATTTACCTTTGTCACAAGATGATTTGCTTGATGTTTCTTATGACGAAGATGACTTGCATGATGATATTTATGTTATACCCATGCAATCATTGAAGAATAATCATGCTATATGTGTGCTGAAAATGAGCACTTGTGCTGAAAATAGACTTATTATTCATAATGCTAGTGAAGTTGATGAGCTAAAATTGTTGTCTTCTTTAAATACTTTGGGTTACATTGAATTTGATGTTCCGTGTAATCTTAGTTCTTTAGAGGAGAAACTTTATGCATATGCTGATTTGCCATGGTTCTCTAGACATACATATCATTTTATTGGAAAATATAATTGTAAAAGAGAGTATATGGTGCATCATGTCTATATTTGTTCAAATCTGAAATCTCCTTATATTGTGCAAAAGTATGATCAACCAAAGGATTGCAATTGCTATAATCTTGTCATGTTGAGTTTCCCTAGTTTTGTTATAAAGAAACATGTTAAATTTCAAGAAGGGGAGCAATGTTGGCTACTACCAACAACGTTTCCTTCAGCTAATCCCAAACCGAGGACGGTTTGTTATCAAGAAGGGGAGGATGATGAGGACATGGCACCTTCGGATACGAACAATAATTATAGGGTGCACTCGTTCCTACATTTGCATAGTAGCTTTGGTTATAATTCACTTGGTTCCACATGTACATGTCACTATTTGATTGTAGGTTCAAATGTGTTTCATAATGGAAGTTCATCAAAGTTGAACTTTTGGTTCGTCGGCAGCCCGACAGTGCCTCATTGGGAAGGCCATAACTCATCCATCCGGAGTGCGATCGAGGTCAATGAGCACTTGATGGAAAGCTTGTTTGATAAGATTTCAAATAGATCTAGTCCCATCTCAATATCACGTCGGCAAGGCCTCCAAATCACCAATATATGCTGTCGCTATTTCTGGCGGGAGCTACACTATCGTCATGGGCTTGTTAGACATCCTTGGGACCCAGGCCCAAGTTGGAGCACGCCCCAAGAAGATGGAGAACACCTAAGAGATGGCTTGGACGTCCTCCTCCTTGGCCACCACCTTACGAGGCCAGCAAGGACGTCCAAGCCAAGCCAGAGGCCCAGTCCAATCCGAGTTCGAGTCTGCCTCGGCCGTCAGGACCAGTCTGCAATAAAATGGACGCCCAGGACGCATCTGAACTCCGTTTTTGATGATCCACATATGGATGGAAAGATAATTTCATAAGGAAACCAATGGAAGTGGTCCCACATCAAAATTCCATCAGAATCAATGGGAATCATCGAAACAAGTTGATGTCCAGAATCTATCATGGCGCTGCGTCATCGTCTTTTGGGCCGTTGGGCCTTGTAACGTGTTGGGACACCTTTAGGACGTAAAGAGGGATCCTTGGACGTCCCTTAGGCTATATAATCAGTAGCCACCACCTACATTAGGTTTTGGGTTTTGCTTAGATTAATCTATCAAGAACAGTTTTGCTGTTCATCGGTTTATGAGACCCCAACTTCGTGAGTTTAATCATTAATCTGCAATTTGGTTGCATTCTTTCTTGTTCTTGCTTGTGTTCTTCATTGCGCAGGCAGAGATTAGCCTTCTTGGCGAGGTCAACCTAGTCCATGACTTGGTTGATAACTAGAGGAGCAGTGGTGCTAAGATTGCAGGGTTCGATCTTTCGATCTGAAGCCGGATCGGTGTGTCACTCTCCACCACAACGATAGTTACCATCACCTGATGGAAGATTGGGATCCCCATCTCCATTACCAATGGCCAAGTCAAGCGCACCAATGGTATGATCTTGAACGTGTTGAAGAAACGGCTCTACGAGAAGGAACAGAAACACCCAGGCAAATGGCTTAAGGAACTACCAGCTGTGGTCTGGGGACTAAGGACCAAGCCTAGTCATAACACCAGTGTCTCCCCATACTTCATGGTTTTTGGCTCTGAGGCCATATTATCTGCTGATGTCACCTTCCGAGCACCTAGGGTGGAGAATTACAACGAGGAGAACTCTAACCAAGCTCGGCTCGTTGAAGTGAATAGCTAAGAAGAGTAACATCTGGTCACCTATGTTCGGATGGCAAAATACCTTGATGGTTTACGAACATACTACAACTGTAATATCAATGATTGATTCTTTGTGGTTAGAGACTTAGTACTCCATAGGAAACAGAAGATAGACGAGATGCACAAGTTCTCCTCAACTTGGGAGGGCCTCTTCATCGTCAAGGCGGTCACTCGACCAAGGTCCTACAGACTATGCAACATTGATAAAAGAGATGTCCAAAACTCTTGGCACATTGATCTGCTTAGACGTTTCTACCCTTAAAGCATTCATTTCAAAGATATGTGCCTTTCATATTTGAGTATTCAATAAAGTTTTTTACACTAATGTTTCTCCATATTGTTTTCTCCATGCTTTTCCACTAAGCGATTCTGATTCTGCATACAACATCTTAAAGATGACACGCCAACTATGCCTAAGGCAAATACCCAAACTAATACATTGACACTCGAACGCCTCTAGAGATGACCCTATCTCTGACTTCTCCCTACATGTGCATGAGCGTCCACCCTCTACGTCATGGGTGGTTAGCAGTGGTTCCTTAGTGATGCCCTATTCTTCCCACACGCACATAGCCCCTGCGCCCCGCATTATGGTTAATAGGCTAGCTAGGGCTAGGGACTTAGCTATACACTACTGATCGGATGGTTTATATCAAATATAAACACAAACATACCATAACAACAAGCTTTCAATAAAAGTTGTTAAGCACTTTTATACAACAATTCAACATGAGTTTTTTCTAATCTATGGAGCATCGCTCCCCCCTTTGCCGAATAGGTCAACATCACTAGCTAATTTCTTTGCCGGTTCTTCAGCTTTGTCTCTAGTTTGGCGATCTTGGCGGCATCCGTCCCCCAAGCATAGCCAGTCACCACCCGCTCGAGATCTACCAAGGGGTAGTGTGACCACAGCATGGCTAGCACATGGATGATGGCTCCATGGGCAGCGCTGTGTGTGAACTCCTTGGAGTCCGTCCATGTTGTCTGGCAATGGTCAATGATTGACCAATGTGGCAAGTCACCAGGCAGCCATGACGATCCCTTGGGTGGCGCAAAGCTGACACAGTCATGCACAGCTTTGATCCCCACAATTACCACATCTAGCTTGCCATCCCGAGCCTTCACCTGCTCACCCACCACCTGGAATTGTGCGTGCGCCTGGTACCAGTATTCTGCAATACACCAACATCAATAGACTAAGCATGCACCTATTAACGATAAGAAATAAGATAAAGAAAGGTGCACTTACGTTCAAGATCTATGATGGCCTTCTTGGCCTTCTCCTCTACTACCTCCTCCCCCACAATGAGTTGCCTGATGTTCTTGTGGGAAAGGTCGAGCTCCAACTCTAGCGTTGTGCGTCACAGTCAGATATCTTAAAACGCTGAACACTAACCAAGCAAGACATAGAGTCATATCTTTCTGCTGGTCACCACTATGGCCAAGCTATTCGCTCAGCGAATGGTTCTCTGCCTCTAGCAGCTGCTTGTCCTTCTCCAACACAAGCACCTTCACCTCCAAGTCCTCCTTACAATGGCACTCTTGGGTGAAGTGCTCCTAGAGGTCGATCACCGATGCCTAGAGCTCTTTGTTCTCCTATAGCACTGGAGCCATCTCTTCCAACTATCGTTGGCGTTATTTAGACACTTTCATCACATTCTACAAAAACACAAGGGTTAAGCACTCCATCTAACGAAGGAATGAAACACAAGATTTTCTATGGCCTACCTTAATTCGGCCAATCATCGCCGATAGGTCGGCCTTAAGCCTCTTCATCTCCGTGCTTGCCTCCCCCTTCTCTAGCATTTCAAACTCATCACCGTGCTGGATAACTATATGGAGGGGAGCTAGGGGCTGAGCAGGCTCCCACTCAATCTCTTTGATCTCTTCAATAGCTGCCTGAGGAGGTGATCTCCTTAGTCACTGCCATGTTCTTACAGGGCATTCAAGCCCCACCTCCATTGTCGACCCCATTGCGAATGTCACTAGCTTAGCAACCATGGGTGGGTTCTACGTCACCAAACACTATCATCACAATCCACTATCATCACATCATCACACTATCATCACAATCCATGCTTCCTTAGCACATGGGTCATCTTCATCATGTGCCCCACCGCCAGGAGAGGTCAGCCTAGCGATTGGCGGCTCCTCAATGATAGGAGGAGTTGGCACTAAAGCCACTGGCCCCTCCTCGATGGGAATGGTCAGGTCACCCCCTGTTCCCTCTAGCAGTGTGATAGGAGCTTCTTGTTCTGATGCCTAATTCCTATCATCGATGGCCGATGGTTGTAGATCTTTAGTCACCTCTGCGCTACCACAAAGAAATTGCTCATCAAAATCAAGACTATGTACTGATGGAATATCGCAAATGATGAAGGAACTTATAATTAGGACTCCCATTGGGCAGTCCTAAATTGATGTGCCCTTCCCAAGCCCCCTGACCCATGGCAGAGCCACCTAGCACATCTGCCATCTTTAGGCTTCCCATCTCTACTACCACCGGCGTCGCCACTCGAGTAGGCTCAAGGGCCATGGTCGAAATCTCCCGCATCATCTTAGGGACTCGCCTTTTGGCCCCAATCGCTGCTATTGTGGTCCTACAAGCACTCTCAAGGATTGCTGCTGCTACCTCCTGAGCTCACCACCTCTCCCATGTCTCTGCCCTGGCTAGGGCTATTGGTGGAGATCTTGCTGTGCTTGGAGGTGCCTAAGCCACCGGCTCATCTTCAGAAGAACTGTTCGACAAAACTATCTGTCGCCTTTGAGGCTGATTCGAGGCCCCAATGTTCATTGGGCCCTCCTCACCTCAAGAGGGCCTAGCTACTTTTCTTCACTTTGCAGATGGCTCCTCGTCAGTCGGTTGCTTCCAGCAAAGCTTTTCATGGGCATACTATGTCTGTTTGTCATTACTCCAGCTTCTTGGCTCTCTGAGCCCTCCTCGTTCGCATTAGTGCTCGGCTGATGCTAGGGACTGCTTGGCTAGGTGTCCATAGCCCTCGGCCACTCCTCTAATGGGA
The DNA here is from genome assembly GCF_019320115.1 of Miscanthus floridulus. Lineage (NCBI taxonomy): Eukaryota > Viridiplantae > Streptophyta > Magnoliopsida > Poales > Poaceae > Miscanthus > Miscanthus floridulus. Next base: position 129,508,539 of record NC_089581.1, on the reverse strand, counting down.
TTGCCAAAAAGTAAATCGCTCAATCCTATCCATGAATCTTCAACGACACAAATGAAATACATTGCAAAGTGAGGACAATCAAGCAAAACACCATAGAAAAGCCTCTCACCACTAGGGGAGATTTCTAATGCTGAAGGCCCATTGTTGATCTCTGATGGATAGCCGACCTATGAGATTGAACAACATCTTGATCCACCGCATGACTTCACCTCAAGCAATTTCATCGGGCACCTCATGGGTCCCATCAGTATCTCCCCAGAACTCAAACATCGGGTGTGCCCTCTCCTTGCAAGGATGGATCCTATAGAACATCAAGTTTGTCACCATAATGACTCCATCAAACCTTCTATGATCTATCAACCATAGGAGCTCCCTTACTTGCTCCATTCCATCCAGGCCAGCCTCTTTGACCACTTTGTGTTCACCACTAGCACCTGATCAATGTCGCACTAGACATATGGCTCCACCTACCTGATGTAGAACCATCTGCAGGCCTAATACTTCACATTCGTGTTAAGTGGGAAGGCGATGTATGACTCACCATCATGTCCCACAATTGTAGATAAGTGCTGCCGACTACCTTGGATCCAGCTCCCCCCCCCCCGCATCTTGAGATAGAAGAAATGGCGAAATAGATCGAAGTGGGGCAAGATCCCTAGATATGCCTCACAAAGATTGATGAAAACAACAACATGAAGGATGGAATTCGGACTAAGGTTGCAGAGACTGATGCCATAGTGGTCAATTAGTCCACGAAGAAAAAGGATGAATTGGGATGTCGAATCCGCGGATGAAGTAATCTTCAAAAACAACAAGTTCATCAGAATGGAGCATGGGAAAATTCTCACCTACCGACAGGCGCCATCCTACTGTCGCCCTATTTAGTAGAATCTTGAGCACCACCAAGTTATTGAGTGCCCTCTCATCACTAATGGACTGCACCCACTCCTCGACGTGGTTGACCTCACATGGCGCCCGCCTTGAGCCATTGTGATTCCTCTTCAGCGCCATCAAGCAGATCTAGAGACAGTGGTTGCTCGCTGCTTGGATCTATTCCAGTGATGGAGCGGTTGCAGATGGGAAGGTGTATGTGTGCAAGAGTGCAAAGAAGACGATGTGGCATGCAGTCAATGGGGAGTGCACCTTGGAGCCACAACGAATTTATAATGGAACAACCCCTGACCTCTGCCTTCTAGGGTTTTTGGGAAACCGTGCTTGTCATGCTATGTTCCCTCTGAGTTCTCCGCGCATCACTAGGCTGTTAACTGAGCTTACCGTATCCATATACGAAGCTACGTTTAGCACGGTCCACAAAGACAAAATGTGTGCCAAGCAATATTTTGAAGGAATTTTTGGATTTTCATGGCAAGATATTTTTTCTAGCCCTGCTACAAGATATCTTCGCAATCTTCTAGCAGGCTTGGGGACTACGTGTGTACACATCATCTAGCGATGATTGTACTATTTTTCTCACCTAAGCTAGGAACGGTTCAGCACCTGAAGACTACTACTTTGGACCCTGGCACCATGAGACTACTTCACCTAGTGCTAGGCTTGGGGACTAAGTGGGCACACTTTAGCTTGCGGTGAAGGTGCTTATTTCTTTGACTTAGATTTCTTCAAAGAGGCTAAGTTCCTCCGCGATAACTAAGTCAAGGACACCACGCGGCCAACTTAGATGCTCGGAACCTAAGTGGGCACACTTCATCCAAGATGGAGATTTCAAACAAAATTAACTTGAGATCCTTACAACCTTCTAACAAACCTCGGATTCACATAAGTCTAAGCTCGGCTCCCAGTTGAACAGCTCAAACAATGATTCTAATAGCTCAGACGCTCGCTCCAACAGCCTAGATGCCTGACTAATTGCTCGGACATCTTCTTCAACAGCTCAGCCCCCAAACAGATAGGTCGGAAGCCACTTCCTGACAATTAGCAATGTGTTGATCAGCTTGGATAAGCTTAGAATGGTGTTGCTCAAAGGATGCAATGTACTCGGGGACTAGCTGTGGGGGTATGACCCCCGATACACATAGGGATGTACATGGGCCAAGCCACTAGGGGAGGGCTAGCCCACAAGACTGCACCTAGGTCATGCTACTAGTGGAGGCCTAGCTTACAAAGATGATGCCGCGTGAAGCATGGCACAGGTCAGCGTGCCTCGCTAGACTATGTGAAGATCCTCGGAGATCTATTAAACCTGCTCGGATATGCTAGATCCCATAATATCTATAACTTCTAAATCGATCAGGATAGAAACAACTGATCTATAACCCTACCCTCGGGCTATACAAGGCGGGTAGGGACCCCCTTGTTTTCATCTGATCATACATAATACAACCCATCGAAAGACATAGGACGTAGGGTATTATGCCAAGTCGGTGGCCTAAACCTACCTAATCGTTGTCTCTTGCGTTCTGTGTCACTGTCCGGTTCCCTCACGTGCATCTCCACCGATTCATCTACTACCATGGGCATACCCCTTGTTAGACTGCCGACTAGATTTCATCGACAATATCCTTAGTACATGAGATGTGAGCCCTTTAATCCTTATGAAGTGTATATTATTTATCATCTAGGAGAAACACAAAATGCCTCCAATGGTCCAAAGCACTTAGCAGTGTGCTTTCTCGATGTGCACCACGATTAGGGGCAGATGGATCCACTAAAGGCGTCGGCCAACCCCCCTGCCCCCCATTAGCTCTGGGCCCTCCACCTTCCTTTGGGAGCTAGGTCCACTTGTCATCTTAGGGTTTGAGTGGTGTGGAGAGCTTGTCATATCTTCCATACAAACAAAGCACAACCCCCATCTAATGCCTAAGAATGACTTAGAATGTGTTTTCTTGTTTTAGTATTTTGTTTTCTAAAATTTCTTTTATTACAAATATTTTTTTATCTAGTCTCTTTTAAGACTATAATGATATTCCTTATTAGAAATAGTTTGAATTTTCTAACCTCTGTTTTCTTCCACATTGCCCCTATAATCAAATAGAGTGCATGTACATATGGAACCAAGTTATTTGTATCAAAATATGTTTATACTTTGCTCATTCCCTTATTGTCGATAGAATATCGTCGGCAGTCCTCCGAGGGGTATCCCACGAAGGTAGATTGATCGGTAGAGAGGCATGTTATCAAGAATAAGAAGGCAACAGAGACACACGAGTTAGACAAGTTTAGGTCGTTAGTATGATGTAATACCCTACCCCTATGGTCTGTTGGTTTGTATTAGCTATCGTATGATATTGCGTAAGTTTGGAGGGGGTCCCTGCCCGCCTTATATAGTCTAGGGGTAGGGTTACAAGTTGGTTAGATCTGAGAGATAATTGAAAAGTAACAACAAATTATAGGAATATTGGGATTATACGTATCCTAACAAATCTCATAGTATCTTCCAGATATCTTCCCGGTGTCTTGCGGAAGGCGCCGAGCAGAGTCGTGCCTCGCAAGGCTTCATCTTGTGGGCTAGGCCGCCCCTAGGGGCATAGCCCATGTGGTCTGCCATGGGTATCTAGGGTCATACCCCCCACAGCTAGTCCCCGAGCGCCTTGTACCCGTTGTGTAACGCCATCTTCATCTTGTCTGAGTAGGTGCGAACAAAGCCGAGCAGTCAAACTCATAGTCCGACCACCATGATGAGTTGCTGAGCAGTTGTGAGCAGTTGCCGAGTAGCATGAAGCATAGCCGAGCAGTATAACCCAAGTACGGCTTGCCATAGGGGTGTAAGGAGCTTAAGTTCAGAATCAAAAATTTCTTCACAGTGGACCAAGTGTGCCCACTTAGAGTCCGACCATGAGAAAAAGGAGATAGTCTTCTTCAGCTTCAAGAGGCACAAAGTCTTCCAAAATAAAGCAGACACATTCACCGTGAGGTGAAGTGTGCCCACTTAGTCCCCAAGCTTGGCAGTAGATGATGTAGTCATGTGGTGCCAGGGTCCAAAGTAGAAGAAAGGTAGAAGACCAGTCGAGCAGGCAGCCAGTCCCTGGGCATAGCCCCAAAATGAGAAAAGCACATTCACTGCAAGGTGAAGTGTGCTCACTTAGTCCCCGAACCTGATAGTAGGTGACATGGTCACGTGGTGCTAGGGTCAAAAATAGTAGTCAACTTGGAGAAAACAGAATCATGGAGAAAACACCAGAGTAATGGTTGTACAGTAGTAATTACTGAGCTGTAACGATTGGCGGAGATGTCGGTGAATATTTGGTGAGCTATAACAAATTACAGAGATAAATTGGCGATAAAGGTCGCGGTTGCACAGAAGCCCAAGTAACGGCCCACCTTGCTGTTGCGGAGAATTCAGAGAGGCGCCAGTTGCAGGAGCAGTTTCCCAAAAACCCTCAAATGCGAAAAGGTAGGGGAGTGCTTTAAAACTGCGTCGTTGAACCCCGCACTCCCACCTTTGCCACTTTGCCATTTTCATCTTCTTCCTTAGCCCTCGCATTTCTAGATTCACATCCACATGCACTTCCACCGCCAGTCTCCATCTAGATTTGAGAGATGGCGTCGAAGAGGGGAGCTGTGAACGCAAAGAAGATGAGCCCAAAGAAGGCAGGTGCCAGAGCTAGTCATGACAAAGAGTGGGTGTCGTCGTGCATGGGTGAAGCTGAGCTCGATAGATTGGTGGAGGTGGGCGTTCTTCCTGACCACATCATCGCCGAATGGTGGCAAGCCAGTGGTGAGCCCTTTCCAATGCCTGACACTAATGAAGTAGTGGTGTTTGAGGATTATTTCTGGCTAGGATTGGGATTTCCTATTCATCCTTTTTTGAGGGACCTGTTGGAGCTCTGGGCACTTAGTCTATGCAATCTCCACCCAAACATCATCTTGCACATCTTGATCTTTATCCACTTCTGCAAAGAGTATTTGGGGATTCTTCCACACATCAACCTCTTCAGACACCTGTTCTGGCTGAAGAAGAAGGGCGGCAGTGGTTCCAAGGTGGTCAGTAGAGTGTATCTTTAGCTGCGTGATGGAATGGTGGGTGAGTACCTTACTGTGCCACTAAACATGTCGCTAAAAGGGTGGAACGCCAGGTGGTTCTACATGAAGCAGAGCCATCCTACCATCCGCTGTGATGCTGACCACATCTTGGAGAGCTAGAAAAGCTGGTCGGAGAAGCCAAATAGTGTTGATATGGAGCAAGTGAGGGAGCTCCTTGGCCTAATAAAGGGTGTGAAGACCAACGGTGGACTGGTAGCAGTGAGCTTCATAATGCGCCGCATCCAACCCTACAAGGAGAGGGCCCACATGGGCTTTGACTTTAAGGGGGACACCAACAACACCCAAGAGAGGTCAGAGGCGCTATCGAGAGACGAGATTGTAGAGCGAGCCGTAGAGCTATTCGCTCCATTGGCCTCATTCTAGGTGTTGGGGCAAATGAGACCCTTTAACTACATGAATCCGCCCCCTCAGGTAACCATCTCAATTGTTTGTTCCCAATACTTTTAATTCTGTAGCATTGCCGAGCAGTGAACTGATTCACTTATGCAAAGATCCATTCACAGGAAAGAGTGGTGTACTTCTTAGGTGTGCCGAGGGGTGATTGGCCGAGGGGAGTAGATGCTCAGCCTGAAGAAGATGTGGCCAGTGCCTCATCAGAGTCTAGAGGCACAAACACTGGTCGGACAGAAAGTTCTCCCTCGATGTCAAAGAAGGTTCAGGGGAAGAGGGCAGTAGCAAACGAGCTGGCCTAGAAGAAGAGAAAAATGGCAGGTGCCACTCCCCTCAAGCCGAGTAGCATCTTGCTTGGCAGTGACCAGACCACTCGGACATGGAGCGCTGTGGTGTCCAAGTGGTCGAATGACGATGAAGTGCCAGTGGCTCCTCCACCGAGCACGAAGGCGCCTCCACACAACATGCATGCAAAGGTACGATTGAGGAGAGGCAAAGAAGTCCCCAAGTAGCGAGTGACGGAAGTACTCGAGCAGTAGGTGATAGGATTCCCCTAGCAGCAGGTGACGGGAGTACCCGAGCAGCAGGCAAAGGGAATCTCAAAGCGGTGGGCGGAGGAAGTCCTAGAGCGATGGGCGGAGGAAGTCCTAGAGCGGTGGGTGGAGGAGAGGCCAACGGTGGAGAAGGCGGGACCTCCACCCCAGAGCATGGGAGTCAACCCCACGGCCATGCCTGGGGGAGTCAACCCCACGGCCACAGTTCAAGAAATTGCACTAGTAGACCAAATCGTAAGTATCCTTGCCTTGGAGTTACTTTGCCATCGTTCCTTATCCTTTTTTGGTGATTGATGAGCTGATCTGATGTAGAGCGAGGCATACAGAGGATCCAGCCCCACCCATCTAGACTAGCGAGTAGCCGAAGGCTGGCCCTGGGGTGGATGATGAGCAGCCAAAGGCTAGCCCTAGGGTGGAGAAGATGTCGGTGGACCCTATCACGAAGTCCCTAGGTGCTCGACAGCCTATAGAGGAGTCAATCGCCCCTTCTGTTGGACTTGGCGGCGATGAACAGTTGGTGTCGATGGTAGATAGGTCCTCGAGAGCAGAGGCTAGAGTTGCTGGCATCACACCAGAATCTAGAGCAGAGAAGCCTATGGTGCTAGAGGAGCAGACGGTGCTCCATGAGGCATCGGAGGGCGTGGTTGGACACGCTATCTAGCCACTGAGCCCCTAGGTGGTGCCTCCTGCTACGGCGAAGGAGGACAAGGTGGAGGAGATCGAGCGTGATGAACCTCAACCCCAAGCTGTCCGAATCCTCCGAAAGCACGGTGATGAGGTGGTGGTTGTCGAGGAGGAGGACACCGCCAGGGAGCTTAGAAGACTAGAGTCCGCCCTTGTTGGCGTGATGAAGCATATCAAGGTTAGTACTACATCTAGAATGCTCCTCTTTGATGTTGGAGACCGGAGTTCTTCATAATCTTGGCATTTTTGCAGGGGATAACTTGGACTGTCGAGCAGCAGTGCCAGCTAATAAAGAGGATGGAGCCCCTCATCGAGGAGAATGATAAACTCAAGGAGGCGATGAACCTTATAGAGAGAAACATCCAGAGGTCCCAGCGTGAGCGAGACCTTGCCGAGTCCAACATGCGGGACCTAGAATACCAAAAAGGGCGTCCTGTCTAAGCAGCTGGCGACCCTGTCTGAGCAAGTCTAGGCAGCTGTTAAGTGCTTCTGAGCAGCTAGAGCAGAAGTCCGAGCAGCTCAGGAATGTATTCAAGCAGAAAGCAGGTATGGCGTATCAGCGAATGTACTTTGTATAGTTGAATAGCCATATTTTTTGTGATGACTATTGAACATGTAGAGCAAGATACAGAACTCTGCTAGCTGCGCTAGGCCATCGAGCAACTCTAAGAGGAGAAGGCAAAGGAGTCAAAGTGAGTAGACAAACTAGCCGAGGAGCCAAATGGTGAGTACCTTCTTGGTTGGAGTTATTGCTGGAGTAATATGTTGGCTCAATGGATTCTTGTGATGCCCGCAGATTATTGTTAGAGCTTTAAGGCACAGTTCGATGTGCTGGAGCAGGATGCCCAGACCCAGAGGGATAAGTTCAACATCGTAGTCACCAGAGTTAAACCAGTGCTCGACTATGTCGACCTAGAGGCAGCTCCTTAGCCCGATGGTAGGCCACCACGTTCAAACACTATCATCCAGAGGTGCAAGGTGGCATGGGAGAACTTCAAGGGCTTCAACCGTGATGCCATTATTACCACCATTACTCACGCCCTTGCGGTGGTTCAGTCCCACTATCCATCCATTGACCTTCAGGCGATAGGGGCCGAATTCATAGAAGCGATGGGCATGCCGGAGACCCAACAGCTGGAGGATAAGGTGGAGGACGCAGCGAAGAAGCTGGCCGGCAACATAGACCTATTCAGCGAGACGAACGGTGATGGTGGAGCTCAGTGATCTGCTCAAAGAGTATTATCTATAACATCTAGAGAGGGTAGTTAGAGTGCGTGAGAGCATAGAAAACATTTATGTATTTGTATAAATGTTATAAAGTGCGTGTTTATGCAGCTTGCTGGTATTTGTGGTGAAAAATCATTGTAGTAATAACCCTAACTCAATTATACATAGTATAAGTAGCATCCGAGCAGTTAGTTCATTCTGAACTCTTTGGCCTTAGCTAGCCCATAGTCCATAACGTCGAGCGCGGAGCCCGTGCACATGTAGGAGGAACAAGCGTCACCAAGGAACCATAGCCGACCACCCATAACACAGAGCGTGGAGCCCATAGCACGTGTAGGGAGACATCAGAGACTGGGTCATCTCCATAGAGCACAGAGCGAAACGTGTGCTGCTCGGCGATTGGCGAAATAACATAGAGATAAACATAGTATAAGTGGCATCCGAGCAGTTAGTTCTTTACTGAGCTCTCAACTTTGGCTAGCCCATAGTCCATAACGTCGAGCACGGAGCCCGTGCACGTGTAGGAGGAATAGGCATGACCAAGGAACCATAGCCGACCAACCATAACGCAGAGTGCGGAGCCCATAGCATGTGTAGGGAGAGATCAGAGACTGGGTCTTCTCCATAGAGCGCAGAGCGGAACATGTGCTGCTCGGTGGTCGGCGAAACGTTTCAGAGATGTGGAGAAACATGGTCGATGATTTGGAGAAACCTGTTCGGCGAAATACATTGGAGATTTGGAGAAACATGGTCGGCGATTTGGAGAAACTTGTTTGGCGAAATACGTTGGATATTTGAAGAAATGTGGTCGGTTATTTGGAGAACTTGTTCGGTGAAATACGTTGGTAATTTTGTATTGGAGTTCATTATGGAGTAGCTTAGAGCTCGGTGACCGTAATGGAGAAAAAACCATAATGGAGACAAATTATGGAGACCAAAACTTTATTCATCATAAAGTGGAGAGTACATATCTAGAGCGTTTCAAGGATAGAAATGTATAAGATGCTCGATGTGCCATGAGTTGGGGACATTGATTTCATCTAAGTCATGTAGGAGATAAGACCCTAGTCAGGTAACCTCCTTGACAACGTAAGGCCCTTCCCATGGGGAGGAGAGCTTGTGCATCCCTTCGATGTTTTGTTTTCTATGGAGAATGAGGTCATCGACATCAAATGAATGACCATTGATGTTGCGGTTGTAGTACCTCCACAAGCCTTCTAGATATTTGGCTGTGCAAACATAGGTGATCAGGCGTTCCTCCTCGGCCCTATCGACGTCCTCTATCCAAGCAGCTGTGGCTTGCTCTTCATCATAATTTTCCACCCTAGGTGCTCAGAAGGCAATATCCGCTGGTAGTATGGCTTCTGAGCCGTAGACCAAGAAATATGAAGACACACCGGTGCTACGACTAGCTTGAGTACATAGTCCCTAGACCACAGCTGGTAGCTCTTTGAGCTATCTGCCCGAATGCTTTTCTTCTTTCTGATATAGCCTCTTTTTGAGGGCATCAAGGATCATGTTGTTCACCCATTTGACCTAGCCATTGGCTCTACGATGGGCAATGGAGACGTATTTAACGAAGATGCATCGGTCTTTACAGAAGTCCCAAAAGTGATGGCCAGTAACCGTAGTTTTGAGGTTGGTGATAATGTTGTTCGGGAGACCAAATCCATGGATGGTATCTTTGAAGAGCTTGACTGCTTTCTTTGCAGTAGCCGAGATGAGCGGTTTATACTCGATCCACTTGGAGAACTTGTCGATGGTGATGTATACGTACCGAAAACCACCTGGCGCTGGCTTGAAGGGCCCAATCATATCCAGTCCCCAGCATGCGAAGGGCTAGGAAGCTGGGATGGTCTACGGCTCTTGTGCCGGCACGTGGATTTGCTTGGTGAAAAATTGGCATCCTTCACAATGTCAGACAAGGTCTTCTGCATTGGAGATGGCCATGGGCTAGTAAAAACCAGCTCGAAAAGCGTTGCCGACTAGGTTTCTCGAGGCCGCATGGTTGCCACAGGAACCAGAGTGAATTTCAAGAAGTAGCTTCACTCCCTCTTCTTGGGTGATGCATTTTTGCAGTATCCCTTCCTTGGCACTTTACCTCATCAAGTTGCCATCCACTAGCATGTAGTGTTTGCTTCAACGGATTAGGCGTTCGGTTTCAGTCTTATCGGTGGGTACTTTGGCACTAGAGAGGTACTTGATGAACTATTCCCTCCAATCGATGGTCGGCGAAGGTACCATAAGTACCAGCTGCTCGGTGGGGGGGAACTTCCTAAATTTCCTTATCTTCCTTAATGGATGGCACCAGAAGATCTTGAACGAAGACCCCCAGCAGAATCGCAGCACGAGAGGAGCCTAACTTGGATAGGTGGTCGGCGAGCTGATTTTGATCGCGTACCACGTGGTGGTACTCGATACCGTAGAACTTCCCTTCAAGCTTTCTGATTTCGACACAGTATGCATCCATCTTCTCACTGTAGCAGGACTAGTCTTTATTGAGTTGATTGATGACTAGCGTAGAGTCCCCATATACCATGATGCGTTTAACACTGAGCTCTGAAGGGACTGTGACGCCTAAGAGGGGGGTGAATTAGGCAACTTAAAAATTCTAACTCTAAACTATGGCCTCCTTTTCTAACTTTAGCAAAACCTATGCAAACGATAAACTATCTAAATGTGCAACTACGGTTTTGCTAGTGTGTTGCTATCTCTACCACAAATGTAGTAAAGTAATCAATGTAAATGCGGAAGCTAAAGAGCAAGGTAGAGATATGCAAACTCCTGTCGATGACTCCGGTATTTTTACCGAGGTATCGAGAAGCGCGCAAGCTTCCCCCTAGTCCTCGTTGGAGCCCCTTGCAAGGAATCCCTCGCAAGGGCCAAGCTCCCGGTCGGGTAACTCCATGGATAGCCTCGGGCCTTCCCCACGCGCAAGTGGGTCTCCGACATGCCTTCCGGCAAGCCTCTCCTAGATGCTCCCCACCGTCTTCACTATCAAGCTTCCGGCCGAAATGCCATGGGCCTTGTTCCCTCTAGTACACGGTGGCAGCCACACCACAAACACGGTTGGTGTGATCTCGCAAGACTTCAAGCCCCTCTGATGTACAACACTTGTGCTCGCAAGCACGGGGTGTTAAGAGGTGTATAAACCTCACTAAACACTAGACAAACACCTAGAGCAAGTGCATAAGCGGTGGTCTAATCAACCTAAGCACTTCGCAAAGCACTTATGCTAATCACCTAATAAAACACTAAGCACTATACAAGTGGAGATCACTAAAATGGTGTATCAACACCTTTGGTATGTTTCCTCAGCTCCACACTACTCAAATGGCCAGTTGGGGGTCTATTTATAAGCCTCACTGAGAAAATAGCCGTTGGGGACAAAATCCCACTTTTCTGCTACTGACCGGACTCTGACCAGCGTCCTATTAGTACTGACCGGACGCGTCCGGTCACAAAAATGGCTCTCTGGAACCTTATTGATGTTGACCGAACTCTAGCACTTAGCGTCCCGTGCAGCGTCCTGTGCATCGAAGCGTCTGGTGCAGCGTCCTGTGCAGCGTCTGGTCGCTGCTGTTGACTCTACTGTTGCTTGATCGGAGCGTCCTGTGCATCGGAGCATCCTGTGCAGCGTCCTATGCAGCGTCCTGTGCCTTCTATGAGCTCGTTTCTTCGTGATCTTGCGTCCGGCTTGGTTCCTATCTTCGTGCTTGGACTTTGCTTGATATCTTATGTCTTTTCTTGTGCTCCTAAGGTCTTGCTTATGGTGTTGATCATCGGATCATCACATCGCCTTCGTCCAAGTCACATCTTGCACCCTATTGCACTATAAAACAAACACTTGCAAATTCATTAGTCCAATTTGGTTGTGTTGGTCATCAAACACCAAAATCCAAAGTAAATGGGCCAAGGGTCCATTTTCCTTACAATCTCCCTCTTTTTGGTGATTGATGCCAACACGACCAAAGCAAGCAAATAATAAGAATTTGGAAGTTAAAAACTACCTACTTGCTAGGATGCAATACAAAGGGCAAGGTTATATGATACTAATTGATAGATACTAATTGAAACTTTACTTAAAATCTTGTTTTGCGCTTGCAAATGTCCCCATGTGATATTATGGATTAAAGCCTAGCTTTCTAAAAAAATCTCCCATTACTTAGACTAACCCATAATTTACTTCCCTCCCTTTCTCGAAACATTACTTCTTGTAACTAAATGCTTGTCTTTGGTCCTTCAAATTCTTTGACATCAAACACCAAAAAGGAAGACATTAGTAGCACAAGGGAGGGTCAAATTTCGTGATCCTTTGTGTATAGAGTGAAATGGATCACAAAATTTGACTCTCACATTATATAGACTAAGCTCACCCTAAATATATGCATACATATGGTAGAAAGCAAAGCATATGCATAATTAGCAATTTATTGTACAAGAGAGTTTAATCTATATAATGCATGGAGAAAGCATATAAATATGAAATGAAATCAACATGATGATGCCAATTGAAGAATGATGCTTAACTCCGAGGACTCCAATTTCCTTACAATGAGACTACTACACATGTGATAGGTTTGAAAAAAATTGATACCATTTGAACAAGTGTTAGTCTTAAAGCATCCAAGTTGTTGATAAAGCTCCCCCTAAATTTGTGCACACAAGTGTTGAATACTTGTCAAATTTGTGCACATTGATTTAAGTATCAAAATACCACTTGAAAGATGATATTTGGGAGAGATTATCTACAATTTGGACTTTGGCACATATTAGATAATTAATTGTAAAACAAGCTATGTGCCGTGCTCCTAAACAATTTTAAACCATGTAGGTTTGCTCCAAGGGTTGATAATGAAACCGAGCAAGCCTACCATATGATATACCTATTGAATGCATGACAAAATATTTAAGCATGTAAATGCAAACATTAGGCATGAAAGATAACTAGATGCTTTAAGAGTATATCTATTGAGAAATAAAACCAATTGAAATGAATACTAATTGAAAGTAATGACATCTAGTTACCTAACATGGGAAGGGGAATTTGGGTCCATAGTATTCACTAACCTACTTGGCAATGACTTTGTCCATCATGATGCACCCCATGAAATGCACCCAAACTTTGCCAAGTCTCCAAATTCCCCGATTTCCGACGGACTTTTTACTTCCCTTTCGGAATCCAAACCTTCTTGGTGCTCTTCATGTTGGAAATGATTTCCTTTGGCACCCAAAAGTGTTTGACCCCATTGTTGGCTTGCTTGTTCACCTTGATGGCCACCACCTTATCATTTTTCTTCTTCTTCAAGAGATAAGGTGTGGAGGTCTTCTTGTCCACCTTGTTGGTGTAGGTGTTGGAGAGCTTGCTTGTTTGCTTTTTCTCCTTCTTCTTTGCTCCTCCCCCATTCTTCACCTTGCACTCATAGGACTTGTGACCTTCCTTGTGGCACATGTAACAAACCACGGTTTGTCCTTCATCAAGCTTCTTCACTCCCTTGACGGTGTTATCTTGATGAAGTTGGGTTTGCTTTGCCTTGCCTTTTACTTGAGTCAAGTCCTTGGTGAGGCGAGCTACTTCTTGCTTGAGTTGCTCATTCTCCTTTGCAACCTCTTGTGTGCACATATCTACAATAACTTTCTCAACACAAACTTGGTTACACAAAGGTGAGTCTAAACATAAATCATTACAAGAAGTAGAGGCATCCTTTTTAGACATGTTAAAGATAGAACTTTTCTTTTTAGATGCCTTGGTGGGGTTTGTGCTAACGGCTTCAAGATTAGCAACTTTATTAGTTAGCTCATCACAATGTTTGCACATGGTTTCCATTTTAGCAAGCAAACTATTATATGCTTCTTGTGAGCTAGCTAACTTTTCTTTTAATTTTTCATTTTTCTTTAAAAGTTGCTCATCATTGATTGTGCATGCATTTGTTGTTGCACTAGCCTCAAGTTGCTCAATTTTAGTAGATAGTTCAACATTGAGATTTGCAAAGTTTTCATATTGTTCAAGCAAATTTTTGTATGCTTCTTGTGAACTACCTAGCTCTTCTTTTAAATTTTTGAGCTTCTTTTGTTGACTAGTGCAAACTTTAGCATATTTAAGATTTTGTTGCACAATTGTATTATAAGAAGGCAAATCATCATCACTATCACTCTCACTAGAGGATGAGCCTTCATTACCTCATGCCATAAGGCACACACGAGAAGAGCTTGATGATGAGTGCTTGCGCCCTCGCCTCTTGTGATGATCTTCTTCACTTGAAGAATCATCCCATGACCTTATTGATGTGAGGGCTTTGTTCTTGCACGCCTTCTTCTTTGCCTTGGGTGTAGGCTTGTTTGGACAAACTTCCACAAAGTGCCCCAACTCGCCGCATCCATAGCATCCCCTCTTTCTTTGCTTGTTTCTTTGATTAGTAAAAACGAGGTCTTGAATTTGGATGGGCACACCCTTGACATTGAGCCTTACGATCATCTTCTCCACCTTTTTGATAAGTTTGATTGATTCTTCATCAAGGTCGGAGGTGGAGGAGGAAGATTGATCATCATCACTTGATTCTTGTTCATCATCCTCATCTTCTTCTTCTTCACTTGAGGAGCTTGAGCTTGAGCTTGACTCAACTTTCTTGCCCTTCATCTTTTTCTTCTCGCTACAAGCGAGAGCTTTGCCTTTGCTTGATGAAGATGCTTCTCCTTGACCCATCTTATATGACATTTCAAATGCCACTAGCTTGCCAATGACAATGCCCGGGGTCATGGTGCTCAAGTTCTCCATGTTGTGAAGAATGGTGATGATGCTTGCATATTTCTTTTGTGGTAGAACAGAGATGATCTTCCTCACGATGTCCGCATCATCTAGCTTTAATAATCCTATTGAATGGAGCTCACTGATAATTAGATTCAATCGAGAATACATATCACGAACAAGCTCATCATTATTCATAGCAAAGGAATCATAGTTTTGCTTAGCTAGACAATGTTTTTGCTCACGGACATTACTTGTGCCGTCATGGAGCTCTTGGAGTTTTAACCCAATTTCATGTGCCATATTTAAGGTGAACACTTGGTTAAACACATCCATGCTAAATGATTCAAACAAGCAATTCTTAGCTCTAGCATTAAGATGCATTTCTTTTTCGTCACTCTTTATGGGCTTTTCAGGATTCTTAATGGGTTTCATCCTGTCACGATTGACTCTCCATACACCTAAATCAACCACCTCAAGGTGGCAAGCCATTCTAGCCTTATAGTAGAGGAAGTTAGTGCCATCAAATTGAGGAGGCCTAGCGGTATCCATTCCAACCACTCTATAATAGCGTCGGCTCAACAGCGGTTAAGCCAAAGGTCCAAATATGAGCCAACCAGCTCTAATACCAATTGAAGGGACCATGACGCCTAAGAGGGGGGTGAATTAGGCAACTTAAAAATTCTAACTCTAAACTATGGCCTCCTTTTCTAACTTTAGCAAAACCTATGCAAATGATAAACTATCTAAATGTGCAACTACGGTTTTGCTAGTGTGTTGCTATCTCTACCACAAATGTAGTAAAGTAATCAATGTAAATGCGGAAGCTAAAAAGTAAGGTAGAGATATGCAAACTCCCGTCGACGACTCTGGTATTTTTACCGAGGTATCGAGAAGCGTGCAAGCTTCCCCCTAGTCCTCGTTGGAGCCCCTCGCAAGGAATCCCTCGCAAGGGCCAAGCTCCTAGTCGGGTAACTCCATGGATAGCCTCAGGCCATCCCCACGCACAAGTGGGTCTCCAACGTGTCTTTCGGCAAGCCTCTCCCGGATGCTCCCCGCCGTCTTCACTATCAAGCTTTCGGCCGAAACGTCGCGGGCCTTGTTCCCTCCAGTACACGGTGGCAGCCACACCACAAACGCGGTTGGTGTGATCTTGCAAGACTTCAAGCCCCTCCGATGTACAACACTTGTGCTCGCAAGCACGGGGTGGCAAGAGGTGTATAAACCTCACTAAACACTAGGCAAACACCTAGAGCAAGCGCATAAGCGGTGGTCTAATCAACCTAAGCACTTCGCAAAGCACTTATGCTAATCACCTAATAAAACACTAAGCACTATGCAAGTGGAGATCACTAAAATGGTGTATCAACACCCTTGGTATGTTTCCTCAGCTCCACACTACTCAAATGGCCGGTTGGGGGGTCTATTTATAAGCCCCACTGAGAAAATAGCCGTTGGGGACGAAATCCCGCTTTTCTGCTACTGACCGGACTCTGACCAGCGTCCTGTCAGTACTGACTAGACGCGTCTAGTCGTGAAAACGGCTCTCTAGAACCTTACTGATGTTGACCGGACTCTGGCACTCAGCGTCCTGTGCAGCGTCCGGTGCAGCGTCCTGTGCATCGGAGCGTCCGGTGCAGCGTCCGGTGCAGCGTCCGGTCGCTGCTGTTGACTCTGTTGTTGCTTGATCGGAGCGTCCTATGCAGCGTCCTATGCATCGGAGCGTCCTGTGCAGCGTCATGTGCCTTCTGTGAGCTCGTTTCTTCGCGATCTTGCGTCCGGCTTGGTTCCTATCTTCGTGCTTGGACTTTGCTTGATATCTTGTGTCTTTTCTTGTGTTCCTAAGGTCTTGCTTATGGTGTTGATCATCGGATCATCACGTCACCTTCGTCCAAGTCACGTCTTGCACCCTATTGCACTATAAAACAAACACTTGCAAATTCATTGGTCCAATTTGGTTGTGTTGGTCATCAAACACCAAAATCCAAAGTAAATGGGCCAAGGGTCCATTTTCCTTACAAGCTCAACGGCTATATGGAGTCCATGGAGGCATGCTTCATATTCAGCGGCGTTGTTGGAGGCCGAAAAATGTATCCGGAGAACTATCGAAGCTTATCCTTGGTCGGCATGATGAACAGAATGCCTGCGCCAGCACCGTTGATGTTGAGAGCACCATCAAAGTACATCACCCAGTGCTTAGGGCAAGTAGCGACAATGGGCTCTTAAATCTCGGTCCACTCAGTGATGAAATCATTAAGTGCCTGAGACTTGATGGTAGGCCTACTTCTGAATTCGATGGAGTAAGTGCCGAGCTCGACAGCCCACTTGATGATGCGGCCGTTGGCCTCTTTGTTGTGAAGAATGTCCCCTAGAGGGAACTCAGTGACCATGGCGATCTTGTAATACTCGAAGTAGTGGCGGAGCTTGCGCGACATAATTAGGATGGCATATAGCAGCTTTTGGACCAAAGGATAATGAGTCTTGGGCTCATTAAGGACCTCGCTGATGAAGTATACTGGACGTTGCACCTTATAGGCATGCCCTACCTCCTCGTGTTTGACCACAATGGCTGTGCTAACGACGTGGGAAGTAGCGGCGATGTAGATCAAGAGAGTTTCATCTGGTCGTGGCGCCATCATGATTGAAGGCTTTGTTAGGAACAACTTGAGCAGCTCGAAAGCTGTATCTGCCTCCTCCGACCAGGAAAAGCACTCAAAGGCCTTGAGGAGTTTGATGAATGGTAGCCCTTTTTCACCGAGGCACGATATGAAGTGGCTTAAAGCAGCCATGTGGCCTATAAGCTTCTGTATATCCTTGACGCATGTTGACCATTTCATGTTGGTAATGGCGGAGACCTTGTCGGGGTTGGGTTCGATGCCACGTGTGCTGATGATGTAGCCTAGGAGTATACCGGATGGAACTCCAAAGATGCACTTTGAAGGGTTTAGCTTCCATTAGTACCTTTTTAGGTTGGCGAATGTTTCTTTGAGGTCGGTGATAAGATCATCGGCGGTCTTGGACTTGATGACCACATCATTGATGTAAGCTTTGATGTTGTGGCCGATCTATTGATTGAGGCACATCTAGATAGACCTTTGATAAGTTGCCCCGATGTTCTTGAGTCCGAAGGACATGGTGGTGTAGCAATACGCACCGAAGGGCGTGATGGACGATGTCTTGATCTGGTCTTCTTCCTTGAGGAAGATCTAGTGATAGCCAGAGTAACAATCGAGGAAGGAGAGCAGTTCACAGCCGGTGGTGGAGTCTACAACCTCATCTATCCAAGACAAATTGAAAGGGTCTTTAGGGCAGTGTTTGTTAAGATCAATGTAATCAACACACATTCTATATTCTTTATTTTTTTTGAACGAGAATAGGGTTTGCTAACCACTCAGGATGATACACTTCTTTTATGAATCTGGTAGCTAGGAACCATTTTATTTCTACCCTAATAGCCTCCTTCTTGTCTAGCGCGAATCGGCGGAGCTTCTACTTGATCGGTTTGATGGTCAGCGAGACATTCAAGGAGTGCTCAATCTTCTCCCACGGTACCCCCAGCATGTCTGTAGGTTTCCAAGCAAACACATCGGCGTTGACATGTAGGAAGGAGATGAGCGCACTTTCCTATTTGGGGTCGAGGTGAGCCACAATCTTCATGATCTTGGAGGGGTCATCGAGGCCGAGGCCAGCCTCCTTGGTTTCCTTAGACTTGGTGGAGGCGCGAGGAGGCTCCAGCGATGGGATCTCTAGGTCGTCGACGGGCACCGTCTTGGTGTCAGTGACCACACCGGCCATCTGGATGGAGAGGTTGGTGGCTTCGGCGAGGGCGAGGCTCTTTGTCTCGTAGGCATATGCGATGGAGAGGTTGGCCCGTAGGGCCAGAACTCCTACAGGCGAAGGCATCTTCAGCACCAGATAAGCATAGTGTGGTACAGCCATGAACTTGGCCATAGCTGGTCGACCAAGTATGGCATGGTAGGCGGTGTTGAAGTCGGCAACATAGAAGTTGATGTGTTTGACGTGGTAGTTGCTTGCCATGTCAAACTATACTGGTAGGGTGATCTCTCCAAGCGGTTTGGATGCCCTACCAAGTACCACACCCTAGAAGGAGTCTGAGGGTGTGAGATCTATTATCTCGAGGCCCAACTCCTTTAGGGCTTCGGTGAAGAGGAGATTCAGAGCGCTTCCATCGTCGACGAGCACTTTTCTAAAAGCACTTTATGGATGGTCGCATCGAGGACAAGGGGAAACGCCTAGTGTAGGGGATATCCACCCACTGGTCAGCCCTGCTAAAGGCAATGGGGACCTTGGACCATGGGTGATAGCTAGGGTTGGTGGCGGCGAGCACCCGCCGGGTGGCGAGCTTCCGTTCTCTTCTGCTCTAGGTGGAGGTGAGACCCTCGAAGATGGTGGCGACCACCTTGTCATGGTCCTAAAAGGTATTGTTATTGCCCCTAGGTGGTCGGTGGCCTCCGGCTCCTTCATCGGTGTCGTCATCTAGCTTTTTGTCCTAGAACTCCTTAGCCAAGCTAAGGCATTCCTTCATCTTATGTCTGGCGTTCTTGTGGAGAGGGCATGGGCCATCAAGGATCTTCTTGTATTGCTCATTGTAGTTGCGCTTGGTGCGAGGTTCATTGATGGCGGCGACTATGTGGTCTGGCCGACGGCGATGATTTTGACCAGACTTGGGTCCTTCTATCACAATGATAACTGCGGTCGTCCTAGCGGCGATCATTGTGGCATCGGTCGTCGGGGCAGTCGCTGTAGCGGCGTGTTGGGCGATGAGTGCCCATATCCTCGTTGAAGCGCACCTTGGCTTCCTTGGCGTCGGCGTACTGGTTGGCGGTCGTGATCATCTCACCAATCCTAGTAGGCGGCTTATGGTTGAACTTATTAGAGTGAAGCTCGTGGTGATGGAGTCCTCGGATGAAGGCGGTGATGACCTCAGCTTCTGTGATTTTGGGAATATAATTCCTCATCTCAGAAAAGCATTTGATGTAGCTATGGAGGAGCTTGGATGGCTTCTGGTTGATGCGGTTGAGATCATGCTTGGTGCCCAACCGAGTACACGTAGCCATATAATTGTCGGTGAAGACTTTTTAGCTCTTCCTAGGATCCGATGGAGTCCGAGGCAAGGCTTGTGAACCAGTTCATGGCGGTTGGCATGAGCATGATGGGAAGATAGTTCGCCATAACACTGGTGTCTCCTCCGACGGCGCAGATAGTAGTGGCAAAAGCCTGTAGCCACTATGTTGGGTTCATCCTTCCTTCATAGGGCTCGACCCCTGTGATTTTAAAACTACAGGGCCACTGAAGTGTTTGGAGCATCCTCGTGAATGCCGGGGGCCCTTTGGGGTTGGCGGCGCCATCGTCTGCAGCGTTGCTGGCGTTGAGCGGCTCAAGAGCTGAGTTTGGGTTACCGTACTCTTGCTCGTGCTCCTAGCGGTGGCATACTTCTTCTTCATGGCGACTGAAGCGGCGTTTGTCGATACGTCATCGTGCATCTCAGAGATTGTTGAGGTGCACTCGAACGTCCTGGTCGACCTCCTAGTCGTGTTGGCGGTGATGTTCGATGCGATTGCCCCTAGCTCTGCCCTGGAGGGGTTGCCTGTCGTCGTGGTGCAGGTCAGTGAAGCGACTTTAGCGGTGATCAGTTCTTGTCACGGCTGATCGGCGAATTGAGGTTGTGGAGTATGAAGGTCTCTGATCCTGGTGGATCTCATTGACCTGATAGTGTGCCGCTTTAAGCATGGCGACAACCTTGGTGACCTCGGGTGTCTGTGGGAGCCGGGCGAGCTCGTTGGCGGCCACTACGAGATTGGCGCTTGGGGTCTTGTAGACGTCGTGGCCATCAACGCGAATAAACTCATCATCGAGGTTGCGTTGGAGTGCCCTTCCTTGTGAGTCAAGTTGTTGCTCGGCCGTTGCAAGAGCAATCTTGTTTGCTCGGCGCTGCGCACGGTTGATGTTTTGATTCTCGCGGGTGGCGTGTTCCTCCTCGGTTTCGCCGTTCTGAGGGGGGCTGTCGACACTGACGTTGAAGATTGCGTCGCCGCGGAAATGAGGGAGAGGAAGTAGGTTGGTGGTGGTTTCGGCGATAGTCTCCGTAGAGCCCTGGGACTCAGAGCCCGGATTCTCTTCCAGGATGGTTTGGAGGGATGCTCTGGGGCATCGACCAACGTACAGCATGTTGATGGGCGGCGGAGGCTGGTCGGCGATCTGGTCGACTAGAGGATGGACATCTCCAGCTTGGTCGGCAAATCTACCCCTTAGGGCATCTTGGTAAGCGGTGGCGATGTTGGTGAACCCGAAGGGTAGGGCCATAACCCTTGGAGTCTCCCAAGTAGCCTCCGATAGATCTGGATCAGAGGGTGGTCAGCGCTGAACCAGAGCGTCCTGAGACAATTCGGCGATGGAGAGGCAATCGGCGAGCTTCAGACCAACTTGATCGATGGATGCGATCAGATCATTGTTGTTGATCTACCTCATCTTGTAGCGAGAAAGCGGGCAGCGAGTTGTTGATGAAGGCGACCTCGGAGGTGGTTCCGAGATCGGATCTGCAGTCGTAGGTGTTGGGGTGATCAGCGTAGAATCGATCTGCACTAGCTTGATGAGCTCTCCGACTCTGTCAGCGTTGATGACCCACAAGATGGATCCGACCGTGAAGATCTGGCGGGGCTGTAGGAGGGATGAAGAGCCTATAGAAAAAGTGATCTTGTTCGACAAGGAAACAACACGCACACCCCTACCTGGTGCGTCAACTGTCGACAGAATATCATCGGCAGTCCTCCGAGGGGTATCTCACGAAGGTAGATTGATCGACAGAGAGGCGTGTAATCAAGAACAAGAAGGCAACAGATATACACGAGTTAGACAGGTTCAGGCCATCAGTATGACGTAATACCCTACTCCTGTGGTATGTTGGTTTGTATTAGCTGTCGTATGATATTGCGTGAGTTTGGAGAGGGTCCCTGCCCGCCTTATATAGTCCGGGGGCAGGGTTACAAGTCAGTTAGATCTGAAAGATAACCGAAAAGTAATAATAGATTACAGGAATCTTGGGATCATATGTATCCTAATAGATCTCGTAGTATCTTCAGGATATCTTCCTGGTGTCTTGCGGAAGGCGCCGAGCAGAGTCGTGCCCCGCAAGACTTCGTCTTGTGGTCTGGGCCGCTCCTAGGGGCATAGCCCATGTGGTCTGTCATGTGTATCTAGGATCGTACCCCCCACACTTATGGTTGTGAGACATTACTGATGGTTTTGACCATAGAAATTCATGTCAAAGTGAATGTCGACATGTGCTTTGGTGGCGATGCATTGGGCGGTGGAGGTTGGAAGCGGGCCTAGGCCGGTGAATGATGAGCAAAACGAAGGAGTATGGCTCGGTATTGACGATGAGGGAGGCGTAGTATAGTGAATACCGCTGGTATTAGGGTGCAACTCCAATTCCAAAGTCATCAAACAGCTGCATTCAGAGCTATCCAATACCAATTTAAAATTCTAAGGCTGAATATCTACATCTAAACAAGGTATTATATTTGGATATAATCTTTGAAATGTCCGAATGCACTATATTACGGGCGGAGGGAGTAATTCACTTGAGAGGTCTGAACCTCTCTAATCAATGTCACGTTGATCGCATGGAGTTTTAGACAGTCTACACTACAAAAAGTATTGCCTCACAGTCACCAAGAAAGTTGATTACCTTTATCTAGTCAAGTAACCATAAAGAAGTCCTATTTGGTTTGGTGGAGAAGTTCTATTTGATTTTTTATTTAATTAGATTCTAGAAAATTCAAACTATTTCTAATAAGGAATATCATTATAGTCTTAAAAGAGACTAGATAAAAGAAAAATATTTGTCATAAAAGAAATTTTAGAAAACAAAATACTAAAACAAAGTTAGGTTGCTACAATAAGGCCTTGTTTGGTTGACATCCTCATCGGTCAATCTAATATTCCCTCCATCCCCGAATAAATCAATTCCTAAAATCCGCGTAAGTCAAATTATCTTAAATTTAACTAACTTCATAGGAAAAAGTTGCAACATCTATGAAATAAGATGAGCACATTATGAAAATATATTCTATGGTATATCTAATGATACTAATTTGATGTCATAAATCTTGACAGTTTTTTTTGAAAATTTGGTCAAAGTTTAAAAAGTTTAACTTAAGACAACTCTAGAAATTTGGGTATCAATAATGAAAATCAAATACCTACTGCTATCTAGCTTATGCACATTTTTTTTCAAAGCGAGAACCAAACAGTCCTCAAGATCTACTGCTTAAATGTATTACATATTATATTATTATTATTATTATTATTATTATTATTATTATTATTATTATTATTATTATTTCTTCTTAATTTTTAAAAGGTTATTATTATTACTGCTGCTACTACCGCTTAGGAATCCCTCGCTCTAAAATCCTGTTAGATTCTGCTCCAGGCTCAGCCGCTCAGGCCGGCCCTGTACTTATAGGCACCCGATCTGCCTGTAGCTGTGTTTGCTGCAACCCTACCCTGTCTTTTGTTCTTCCTTCCATCGCCCCCAGTGTGTGCGCAGCCCCCAACCCACACGACTGGGCCGCCCGTCGCTAACGCCCTACTTCGGCCCCTTCGCCGGCGACGAGCACCACCAGGTACGCCCTCCCCTTGGTCTTCCTGTCCTGCTTTGCGAAGCCGTGCGCCCAAACCCTAACTATTCGTAGGTACGCTCTCCCCTTGGTCTCCCCTTCCTGCTGTGCGAAACCGTGCGCCGCGCCCAAACCCTAACATACTATTCGTATTCGGATCTGAACTATGCATGTATTATGCCTGCTAACTTCGATTGCTTTTGCAAAAAATTAGCGGGTGTTCATGTGTACACCCAGGTCCGCCCCTGGCTGCGATGCCCTTCTGTGTCTCCGACAGCGCCTCGCGCGATTTGTTTGACGGTGAGGGATATAAGGGTGGTAGCTTTGGATATATCTGGATAGGTTCTTCGATTTTTGCTCCGTTTGTGGTTTCCTCATGGAATCTGCGATTTAATGAGGTGCCTTTTGGTGCCCTATGCTGTGAAGTGCCTTGATTTGATATGTTAGTTAGTTATTAGTGTTTGCTACTGCCTACTTCAGTGTAGTGTAGTGTTCCATTTGTGACCAGTCTTGGCAATGTCATCAGCTATGATAATTTATGGCTGACAGTTAGCGTTCTTTATCAATTTGTTGCGCATTATGACCATTGTATTGTTCAGTAAATGTCAGAAGCCAAGACAAATTTTTTTTTGTATTATACAGAATGAATAGTTATAGCCTACCCCAACTTGTTTGGGACTTAAAGGCTTTGTTGTTGTTGTTATACAGAATGAATAGTTATGGTTCATCAAAGCACATCATGTAATCATTGCTTTCACTACTAGTGCTTTGCCCCTGCGTTATGCTCAAACTGTATAATAGAACTAATAGAATGTAAGCAACCAACTTAATACTGGGAGTTCTATAGTACACTTAGTGTCCAGTAGTCCAGGAACTGTAGCTTTTGCAGTAATTGAATTTCTTGTTTAATTTAGTTTGATTTAATTTTTCTTTAGTGACCTAGAATTATTTGTTTCAGATACAAATATTAAGGTTATTATTAATTGATCTAGGTATGTAGCCATTTACGGGACTCCATAGGCTTCAATTGATGATTTAGTCTGTTTATCTTTTTTTGTCAAATGGAACGAATTTTCTACTTAGCCAAGAAACAATGTGATGAGAATAAATTTTTGAGGTCTGATAATGTAGTGCCTGATTTGGTTGTTTCTTCTGTTGGCAGTCACCATGTCATCGTATCCTGTGATAAACAACCGACCAATCGATCAGTGGAGAGTTACTGATCTGAAGGATGAGCTCCGTAAAAGGAAGCTTCCTGTTAAAGGCTTGAAAGAGGAACTCGTTAGGCGACTCTTTGACTCCATTCAGAGTGAAAGAGAAGCTGAAGAAGCTGATGAGGATGTGGGAGTGAATGTGGATGATCAGTTACCTGATGCCAATGCTAGTGAGGAAAATACAGTTACCTTTACAGAAGTTCATCAGGAAACTGCGGTTCATGTCACTAAGCAAGTTGAAGTTCCTACAACCAAAGTTGGTCAGGAATCCGCTATTTCTCCCACTAGAGGGGCCCCCAGTGTTGATGTTGAAGAGGCCTCAACAGCCAAAGGAGAAGTACCTGAATCATTTGCTGGAGTAAATTTGACATTTGAAGAAGTGCAAGTGCATACTGAAAGTACTAATGAGCCTGTTCATGAGAAGACCACAGACATTGACACCAATGAGGCAGTCATTTTCAATGATGCAATCGATGTGAATTCAGACTTGACCCCTGCTGAAGTCAAGTTTGGTGCTACGGAAGCAAGCAAAATTGAAGAACAGGATTTTCCCCCAGCACCTGTAGATGCCTTAACTTCAGATGCTGCTGGTCCTATGGATACTGATGTTGTCACAGCTGCAACTTCTGATGCTGGTCCTATGGATACTGATGTTGTCACAGCTGCACCAGTGAGCGACGATGGGGAGAAACTGGCACCTAAGGATGATTTGGGTAACAAGGTGTCAATGTATGATGAAGAGCACAATAATTCTGATACCATGAACGAGGACCGCAAGCCCATCGAATCAAAACCAAATAATCAGATACCTGAGGTTAGTCCAGATTTAGGGTCTCAAATTAAGTGTGAGTCGATTTCTAGTGATAATCTATCAACTAACAAAAAGAATAATATAGAAGATAATTTAAATGCTAATAACTTTGATTTAGAACTAGAGATTCAGCCGAAGATGGTCGAACCATCATCCGGCATTACTTCATTAGGTGGAGATTTGCAGCCACTGGATGATGACAAAGAGCTGGTTAAGAACCAGACATCTTTGGAGGACTTAGATTCCACAGCTAATGTGGACTCATACAAGAAAGATAGTCCTGAAGGTGATTCTCTAGAGAAATTAAATCTAGACAGGAGTTCAGGTGATGAGTCAATGGAGGAGGATGTTGCGGAAATTAAACAAGTTGAGTCCAATATGAAATCTTATGATCTCGGAGGAAAGAATGAACTTAACTCAGAAGATGTGAAAGAGGTGATCCTCCCTGATTCTGTTGTTGAGCCTTCCAAGGAGGTTATAGCTGAAGAAAAGTCAGCAGCTTCAGCAGAAAAGAGGAAACTTGAAGGTTTGTTTCTCTCCCTACAAGTTCTTTCTGCTTGATTTCCCCCTGAAATGCCTTAATTTTATCCTACAGTTTCTTACTGTGCCCTCAGTGCCTTCAACACATAATTCAGTGTGCATGCTTTATAGTTTTATCTGGCATAAAGTACCCATCTTGAGTCATAATCCTTACAATTTTAGTGAGCATGCAAATGTTGCACACATGTTTATCTTGGCAGCTTTGCTTTGATATGCGATGACTTTTCAGCCATTAGGAACCATTACGCTTCCATTGGAATTTCAAAGTTCATGGGGATGTCAACAGATCATCCAAAAGGAAAATGCCTAGAGTAATCACATTGCTTCTCTAGTAGAAATTTGGTGTCTTAAAATGTTTTGTTTCCTTTCAATACTGTTTATATTCATGAAAACAATTAAAGCCTTCAATGTGGGATAATTTGGTCAACAGTTATATAACGTACACCTTGCATTGAGCTTAGAATTATTTTAATGTTTGCTTTTCTTCTCATTGTTGGTTCCATCTGTTATAAATTTGCTTTATGCATGAATGTAACAAGCATATGATCAGCTGGACATTAAGTTTTTTAAATTTGGACATGATCGTTGAATGTGCAAGTTAAATGCTAACTCCTGGTCGAATGCACAGCTGAAGAAGGTGTTGCAAACACTGAACCAATCAAGCGACAACGTCGGTGGACTGCAGACGTCGCCAAAGTTCCAGAGAGACAAACATTGAGTCAAACTGGTCCTGAAACTCCTAAGGATATTTTTCAGCCTGCTTTCAAACGATCTTTTGGGAGGTCTGATTCAACAGCCAGTGTAGATTCTCCTAAGGAGCGGATTGGTGAGTCATTGGCTCCTTGCAGGACCTTCGTTTCTGTATTTATAGACTTCATGAGTGACTATCTGTTAACCTTTTTTTTATTTGTGTTGTAGTACCACCTTCTGAGAAACCTGCCACAACTTCTTTGAGAATTGACCGATTTGTACGCCCATTTACCCTGAAAGCTGTGCAGGAGCTTCTTGGTAAAACTGGAACTGTACAAGACTTCTGGATGGACCATATCAAGACTCATTGCTATGTTACAGTATGTTTCTTTGCTAAACCAAGACTTGCGCTATCTGAACTTTGTTGTTTATCACATCATCTTGAAATGAAAAATCAAAGCTTCCATTCAACCTCATTCATGAAGAAAATTCAAGCTGCATGGGATGAATAACATTTTGTACTCCACTTTTAAGCTGTTGGAGTTTGATAAATAATAACCATGCTAAACATATTTGCCAAAGCATTCAATTATTGTGATAAAGAAACTGGTATTATTTTATTGTGGCCTTATGAATTGAATTTGTGTAGTGCCAACACTGGACTTTTATAATTTAAAGTGTTTCACTGCCTGTTTATGTTCTGACTATGTTCTATGCATATTCTGACTGCACTGTTAAGCTGACTTTGCCTCATTGCACTCCAACTTTATAGTTTTCTTCGGTGGATGAAGCTGTGGCTACTAGGGATACTGTTTACAACCTACAGTGGCCCCCAAACAATGGCAATAAGTTGGTTGCTGAATTTGTTGATCCTCAGGAAGTGAAGCTCAAGGTTGACCCCCCTCCCCCGCCAGCTGCTCCTATTAGCCCAGCTGCTGCCACAAGGGCACCTCCTGTTCAACAGACGCAGGCTAATCAAAGTGTGCCGCGCCAGGCTGCTACACCAAAAGAGCAACTGCCACCTCCACCTCCCCTTTCTAAGCCCCCTATCGCTGACCCTGCAGCATTAGCGAAAGAGAGGCTTCCGCCCACTCCAAAGGAGCCAGAGCCTCCTGTTGTGACACTTGATGATCTCTTCAAGAAGACACAGTCCTCTCCGAGGATCTATTATCTGCCTTTATCAGAAGAGGAGGTGGCTGCCAAGCTCGCTGCACAGGGCAAAGGAAAAAAGGAATAGGTGCTTGGAGTTTGTTGCGGTATGCTTAAGTTCTGTTGCAATGTGCTGTACAATTCTTTTTTTATCCGAATAATGGTGAGGATATCTCATTCAATTGCCCTCCCTCAGGAACATGGCGTGCGGTGGTCACAGCAGCTGACAGGTGCTGCTGCTGCAGACCATTTGAAATACGGTGACTGCTGCGGCAAAAGAGTAGTTGTAGGGCTGTTCTGTGGAAAAGGACTAGTGTAGGAGCAGCAGCAGCTTGTATTTCCTAAAGAGATTATTAGTTTTGTGGCAAAAGAGTAGTTGATTGGGTCTCCGACTAGACTGTGTGCTAGTTATTTGAGCTACATTAAGTGTCTGAGGTACTTGGTTTAATTTATGCTGTCAGGTACTGTTAAAAGATACTGGTTTTAGTTTTGAGTCTATGGAGGATACTGTTACTGTTGAAATGCCTTGTCTTATTTTAGTCTTTGCCGTCGTGATTGACTGCTGACCGTGAGTCTCGACATGAGCAAGTTGGTGCTGCCGGTTTACACTTTACACTGGTTGATACTACCTCTGTCTGAAAAGAATGTTATTCTAGGTGTATTCTTGATTAAAGTGTCTAAAATTTGACCAAATATGATAAAATACAATATTTTTTTATGCTAAATAAGTATGTTATAAAAGTATATCTCATGAAAAATCTAATGCTACTTATTTGATCATAACTATATATATTTTTATATGTAATTGATCAACTATTTAAAAGAACGCTACGCAGGTGCGGCGGCACGTTGGTTAGGGCTTGAATTATTTCATTGTCCTATTTTGCAACGTAGACCTGAACACATATGGCCCGGCCCGTGAATCTTATTGGACATCCCTGGATAGAGGCGTCACTTCCTGAAAAAATCGGCTCGGTACGAGCCTAGCCTGAAACACTATTTTATTTACTTATACGAGCCTAGCCTGAAACACAATACTTTTCTACTGAAAATAGCGTCCAGGCCCAAAGCGGCTTGTGGAATGGTATTTGGGCACAGATTTTAGGTCCAAACTCAACTAAGCATTTTGCCGGTCCGCCCTGCAAAATGCTTAGACCCGGTGGCAATTGGCGTCACAAGATCTGAATGTAGGACGCATATCAAAAGATGGATTCTGAAACTAAAAGCTCGCATGCCTCACCTTAAAATTTGAGTGGAAGGAACTAAAATTTGTTAGAAATGATTCAAAGTGATATGAAACTATTTTACACCAATTTGCGCTGCAACATCGTGTGGCCCTTCATATGAAAAGTGAGACCTTTTTAACTAAAAGTTTGTGTTCACACCTCAAATTTTTAAAGAATTTGACTAAAATTTATTGAAAACAATTTAATATAATAGAAAGCTACATCGTGCCAATTAGCACCTCAAAACGAACACATGAGGCTCACATCGAGTTAGGGTGTGTTTGGATCATCGAATCAGTTGCGTTTCTGGATGGAATCTGGAGAAACAGTGCCAAACGCTACAACTCATAAACGTTTTTGGCTAGAATCGTTCCGATGGTTTCGTACTTTTTTGCCTGCAGGAGAGAAACCGCTCCACCCTGGTTTCTACCGTTTCGTTTCGACTCTAGCATACACACTAGCGGCTGCTTTTTTCTGGTTATCTTTTTTAAGTGCAAAAGGTTAAAATAAATTGTATCAAAAGATATTCTTCGTCTACAAAAAATTATGGTTTTTTTGAAACATATTCCTATTTATATAATTTTTTCACGAAAAAAATATTTTCTTTTGGAATCAGAATCCAGCCTACCAACCAAACGGATTATTAAAGTAATTCTTGTTCATCATCTGAAACGTTTCTTGAGAGAATCTAGGTTCGAAACGTTTCTGTAAAAATATGGATCCTTACCAAACGCACCCTTAATACAATATCTACAACATCTAGTCAACCCATTTCAAAACAATAGACACAAAAAAAAAGCACAATGCATATCAAACCTAATTTTCTATTAAACCCGACCCAACCCACTAAAAATATGAAGTCATCCTCACCCATCTAAAACGTACCCATCTAAGAACCCAACCCATAAACACAAGCCAACAATGCTTGTCTGTCCTGCTTGCCATTTTTACATCTTTATTAGTTACAACACGCCATCGGTAATTAAGTGACTGTGATGACTTTGTAAATCTCCTAGGTTAGTCGTTTAGAGGTGTGCACATGTCTGTACTATGTAATTGAAAAAAATTAAAACAATAAAAAAGGCAAAAACTATGTTCGCTGGACAGAAGGAAACTATGTTCGCTGGACAGAAGGAAACTATGTTCGATGTGAAAAAACCAAACTGAGAAGGTTGCTGTTTCCTTTCTCACAGCGACTGAAGCGATAACAGATAACTCAATCAATAAGCAGAAAATGAAAAAAAAAATGCGGACATAGATCGGGGGCATTGAACCCGACGCTGTTTTCTTTCTCATGGCGACTGAAGCTGATAACAGAAAACTCAATAAGGAAGAAATTATAAAAAAAAGGGGGAATATGTTTTCTTTCTCATGGCGACTCAAGCTGATAACAGATAACTCAATAAGGAAGAAATTATTAAAAAAAAAGGGAATAAAAATACCGGGCTTTGATCGGGGGTATTGAACCTGACGTGAATCGAACACGCAGCCTGCCTTCTGACCTGGAGTCAGACGCGCTACCATTGCGGCTAAGATCCGGTTTTGGTCTCTTCAGAAACATACTTGTTTCAACTGTTTAATGATCTCTGTTTTGTCTTAGCATCTGATGTCCACACAAATAGTTTTTTTTTTTAAAAATCTAATAAAGACACGAGTAGGTTTGTGAGCTTGTGAACAGCTGTCACCAGCTCTGGGTTTGCCCTCTGAAACCGGCGTTGATTTGGGAGTATAATAGTATCGCGGCATTCAGTTTAATTTTTACCACTTTCAAACCTGCTGCCTCCACACTCCAGCGATACCGCGCGGGCGGCGGCGTGGCTGCTCACACTAGGCTTTGCTCGGTTGGGCCAGGGTTGGCTAGGATTGCGGCCTAGATAGGAGGAACCCGAGTAAAGTCTGGACAAGATTGTAACTGTAACCTGGCCCATCCCGTGGAATTCTCCTCACCCGGCCCAGGAACTCACCCTGTGTTGTGTGCGTCTATGTGACCTCGCTCGTGGAAGCAGCAAACCCGAGAGGTCCACAGGAAGCACCAGGTGGACTGGTGGCGCAGGCGACGGAGAGCGAGCCGCCGGAGCGGAAGACAAGGGTCAGCAACGACGGCGACGTGCCAGCCGTCCCCTCGGGCGCAGACGATACTGCTAGGGAATTAGTTAAGAGTCATGCGCAATAGAAACTGCATGATAACTTATTGAGATTTTTTACTCCCTGTTTGCCTAAATAAATGGATGCATGTTTCATGTGCACCTCAATGTGCGATTGTGTGACCCAAAGTGAAGAAAAGATTGTTCACGATACGGTCTCACAGGACAAGATGCGACATATGAGCATGACATCGAGTTTAGGACAACATACGAAAAGAATGATCTCAAAATTTTATTTCCTCAAAATAGTTGTTGGGCCGGCGTTCTTTCTTTGTTCAGAGGAAGTTTCCATCAATCCAGTTTAGCCTCAAGAAACACAATTGTAGGCGTGAATAGAAGCTGCAAGATCATCCACGATTGGATCAATCTTCAATCCCGTCACACGCACAAGAGTCGGTCCCAGATCAGGAATCCCCCATCCTCCTGCACCATGTGTTTCTTCTCAACAAAATTCAAGTCACCATCACAGTTTGCTCTGTTGTCGGACATGAACCGCAGTAGCCTCCTTGTCCTTGACAAGCGGCATTTTTATTGAGCTCCGCTGTTTGTCAATCACCAGTTCACTTCACCGTGCAATGTCCGCATCAAAATAAACTAACCAACACCGACTATGCGATCAACAACCATACGCATCAAGTGAAGCGACGCGCACTTGTACTCTCAGCTCAGCTTGTCGTCACGTTTTTTTCCCCAATCTCTTGGCTTCTCGGCGATATGTACCAGCACATATAGTGTACCCCACAGTTCATTGGATGCCCAAATCCTGGTATATCGCGCGCGTGTAGCTGATAGATCATGCAGCTCATCGCTTTGCTCCTGCTGTTGCCACTCCTCGTGGTGGCCGCCTACCTGACCGCGGCGGCAGCCTCCGGTCGCCGGCGCTCGCGGTGCTACCTCCTGGACTACGTCTGCTACAAGCCGCCGGACGACCGCAAGGTGTCCACGGAGATGCTGAGCGCCGCGATGGACCGCAGCGAGCGGCTCAGCGTGCCCCTCCGCCGCTTCCTCCTCCGCGTCGTCCTCCGCTCGGGCCTCGGCGAGCACACCTACGCCCCGCGCACCGTCATCGCCGGCCGCGAGCACAGCCCCACCCACCAGGACTGCCTCCACGAGATGGACGCCTTCTTCCACGGCGCCGTGGCGGAGCTGTTCGCCAGGCAGTCGGGCCTCGGCCCCCGCGACGTCGACGTCCTGGTCGTCAACGTCAGCACGTTCCACCCGGCGCCGTCGCTCGCGTCCCGGATCGTGCGCGCGCACGGCATGCGCCACGACGTCGCGGCCTACAACCTCTCCGGGATGGGCTGCGCCGCCGTGCTCGTCGCCGTGGACCTCGCCCGGAGCACCATGCACGCGCGGTCCAGGTCCCAGTCCCCGAGGCGCCCGACGCTTGCGCTCGTCGTCTCCGCGGAGTGCATCACGCCCAACTGGTACGCGGGCGTCGACAGGTCCATGATGCTGGGCCACTGCCTCTTCCGCTGTGGCGGCTCGGCCGTGCTGCTCACCACCGACCCGGCGCTCCGCGGGCGCGCCAAGATGGAGCTCCGCGTCCTGGAGCGCGCCACCGTCGCCGCCGCCGACGACGCGTACTCGGCCATCGTGCAGCGCGAGGACGGGGACGGCCTCGTCGGCATCAGCCTCAGCAAGTCGCTCCCGAAGGTCGCCGTCCGAGCCTTCGCCGCCAACATGACGCGCCTCGCGCCGCGCATCCTCCCCGTCAGGGAGCTCGCCCGGTTCGCGGCCGTCGTGGCATGCCAAAAGCTGCTGCGCCGCGGTAGCAGCTCTAAGGTCAACTTCAAGGCCGGGGCCGACCACTTCTGCCTCCACCCCGGCGGCGTCGCGGTGATCGACGCGGTGAAGCGGGACATGGGGCTGGAAGAGCGCGACGTGGAGCCGTCGAGGATGACGCTGCACAGGTGGGGGAACACGTCGACGAGCAGCGTCTGGTACGTGCTGTCCTACATGGAGGCCAAGGGGAGGCTCAAGGTCGGGGACAGGGTGCTCATGGTCACCTTCGGGTCGGGGTTCAAGTGCAACAGCTGCGTCTGGGAGGTCACCGGCGACATGGCCGACAAGGGTGCCTGGGCCGACTGCATCGACAGCTACCCGCCGGAGAGCCTGGCCAACCCGTTCCTGGGCAAGTACGCCTGGATGAACGGAGGAGACCAGGCCGACGATGCCCCGTCGGTCGGTTCACATGCCAGCTGAGCGCTTCGCGGGCAGAGCATATCAAGTTATCAACCATCTACGTGGCTAGAAATTTGGAATTCAAGCGCCTCGTTTCCGACAGACCGACACTCAATTCGTGTGGTTTTCAAAACAAACCATGCACAACCCGGCTATCAATGGTGCACTATCTGATTGATCTTGCCACGAAGGTTAAATAATGTCTGCAAACAAGAATAATAACAAACACGATTCCGCAAAAAAAAACAATAAAGAACACATTATTCGATACATAGCTGGACTGTCACAAATAGATACATAGCAAAAATATTCGACAACAGTTTAATCTACGATAACGATTCTACTAGGACGTCCGTCCCCAAATTAACGTCCGGACGCGGCCCGTGACCCCAACTCCCATCCCGCGACCGCCCCGCTCCGCCATGCCACCCACTCACATCCCGCGACCGCGCCGGCTCCGCCCGCCCGCGCCACACCGTGCTCCGAGCCTGCTAGCGCCCCGGGACGGACGCCGCGCCCGTGCCTAGCTCGCTGCCACCCTGCCCGCGCTTCCTCCCTCCCTCCCCCATCCGCGACCTCCATTGCGACCCGTGCTTCCAAGCGACCCGGCTCCCGCTTCCTCCACCGGAGACGAGGATGACGGCGGCGGCACCGACGAGGTTGGTCGTTCCTCCTATGTATCTAAGCCCTCCCTCCGGTGAGTTCGAAGGTGATGGGCCAGGGCTGGAGCAGCCTGCACCCCGAACCCACCCCCTTGTTGTTTGCATGCCTTTTTTGTTGTTTCTCCGTGTTGCAAGGAGGATTTTTTTTTATGTTGCACCAGATGATTTTCATATATTGCAATAGGTGATTTCATGTGTTGCAGAAAGGGAATTCTAATATTGGGATTGTTGCAATAGGGGTTCTTAATTGTTGAAATTACCTTTTCCAAATGTTGCAGCACTAAAAGGTGATTTTGAGATGTTTTCATTTTCATATTTCATGGTTGATTTTGCGACGCTACAGTGCTACTGTTTCAGATGTTGAAGTACAAATTTTTCAACGTTGCACTTGTATTACATAATTTTCTATGTTGCAGTATACTTTTTTTATGTTGCACTACATAGTTTTACGATGTTGCAGTATTTATATGGTCGGCAGTCTACCTAGGGGTATGCCCAAGGTAGTAGATTATCGGTAGATAGGTGCGCAAGCTACGAACGAGATGGTGACACAAGACAGACACGGGGTTTTATCCAGGTTCGGCCACCGTGAAGGCGTAATACCTACGTCCTGCGTCTGATTGTATTGCTGTATGTCAATGAGAGATAGATGGATCGTGATGGATCGTGTCCGCTAGGGGACCTCTGCCTCTCCTTATATAGTCTGGAAGGACAGGGTTACAAGTAAAGTATCCTATTTGGTACTATACAATGTCTTGCGGTGCACGCCGAGCAGCGCCGTGCACGCCTTGATCTTGTGGGCCGGGCCACCTATGATGGTGCGGCCCATGTCTTGTCTTGAGGATACCGAGGGCCATACCCCCACAGCTAGTCCCCGAGCCTGACAGTAGGTGACGTAGTCGCGTGGTGCCAGGGTCCAAAAGTAGAAGACCAGCCGAGCAGGCAGCCAGTCCCCGGGTGTAGCCTTGAGATGAGAACAAGCACATTCACCGCAAGGTGAAGTGTGCCCACTTAGTCCCCGAGCCTGCTGGAAGATGAAGAATGAATCTTGTAGCAGGGTCAAAGAAAAAGAAGTCTGAAAGCTTGTCCACGTCGTCTGATATCAAGACCCCAGACGTGCTGCCCAAGATCAGCACCCTGATTCAAACAGCATGGAGCAGCTTGATAGCACATTGACGAGACGTAGCAAGATCCGACCACCAAGGAAGCACCGAGGAGCCCCCGGCGTCGCTGGCGATGACCGAGCACCGAGGAGCGAGGAGTCCCCGGCATCGCTAGCGATGACCGAGCACCGAGGAGTCTTCGGCGTAGGCGGCGATGTCCGAGCACCGAGGAGCGTAGAGTCCCCGGCGTCGCTGCCGATGACCGAGCACCGAGGAGCGAGGAGCGAGGAGTCCCCGGCGTCGCTGGCGATGACCGAGCACCGAGGAGCAAGGAGTCCCCGGCGTCGCTGGCGATGACCGAGCATCGAGGAGCGAGGAGTCCCCGGCGTCGCTGGCGATGACCGAGCACCGAGGAGCGTGGAGTCCCCGGCGTCGCTGGCGATGACTGTGCACCGAAGAGCGAGGAGTCCCCGGCATCGCTGGCGAAGTCCGAGCACCGAGGAGCGAGGAGTCCCCGGCGTCGCTGGCGATGACCGAGCACCGAGGAGCGTGGAGTCCCCGGCGTCGCTGGCGATGTTTGAGCACCGAGGAGCGAGGAGTCCCCGGCGTCGCTGGCGATGATCGAGCACCGAGGAGCGTGCAGTCCCCGGCGTCGCTGGCGATGACCGAGCACTGAGGAGCGAGGAGTCCCCGGCGTTGCTGGCGAAGTCCGACCACCGAGGAGCGAGAAGTCCCCGGCGTCGCTGGCGATGACCGAGCACCGAGGAGCGTGGAGTCCCCGGCGTCGCTGGCGATGTCCGAGCACCGAGGAGCGAGGAGTCCCCGGCGTCGCTGGCGATGACCAAGCACCGAGGAGCGAGGAGTCCCCGGCGTTGCTGGCGATGACCGAGCACCTAGGAGCATGGAGTCCTCGGCGTCGCTAGCGATGACCAAGCACCGAGGAGCGAGGAGTCCCCGGCGTCGCTGGCGATGACCGAGCACCGAGGAGCGAGGAGTCCCCGGTGTCACTGGCGATGACCGAGCACCGAGGAGCGAGGAGTCCCCGGCGTCGCTGGCGATGACCATGCACCGAGGAGCGAGGAGTCCCCGGCGTCGCTGGCGAAGTCTAAGCACCGAGGAGCGAGGAGTCCCTGGCGTCGCTGGCGATGACCGAGCACCGAGGAGCGTGGAGTCCCCGGCGTCGCTGGCGATGTTCGAGCACCGAGGAGCGAGGAGTCCCCGGCGTCGCTGGCGATGTCCGAGTACCGAGGAGCGTGGAGTCCCCGGCGTCGCTGGCGAGGTCCGAGTATCGAGGAGCAAGGAGTCCCCGGCGTAGGCGGCGATGTCCGAGCACCGAGGAGTCCTCGGCGTAGGCGGCGAGGTCTGAGCACCGACGTAGCTAACGACATCCGTGTGGTGAAGTGTGCCCACTTAGTCCTCGAGCACGAAGTATCCGTGCGCTGAGGAGTAACCGGCGTAGCTGGCGATTAGTTCGATCAACTGGTCGGCGACGGAGTCCATGAGCCAAGTGGTCCAACCAGTTGATCGGTGGAGAAGTCCGAGCACCAGGTGGACGATGATCCTGCAATACAAACATGTAGAACGGGTAGTACATGATGTAAAAATAAATAAACTCCGGAGAAAAATCAGCAATGGTGATGAAACGGCGTATGCAGTTCGACAATTAGTTGGCGTGAAAATATATTTATATTTAATATAAACCGCTCGAACAGTTAGTGTGTAGCTGAGTCTCCAGCCCTAGCTAGCCCATAGTCCATAACGTCGAGCGCGGAGCCCGTGCACGTGTAGGAGGAACAGGCGTGACCAAAGAGCCGCTGCCGACCACCCATAACGCAGAGGGCAGACGCTCGTGCACGTGTAGGGAGGAGCCGGAGACAGGGCCGTCTCTGGAGGCGTCCGAGCATCAACGTGACTGTTCGAGGGTTCACCTTAGACTTAGCTGTATGTCATCTTTAAGATGGTATACATGAAAGAAAAACGTTTGGAGAGCAAACATAGAGAAAACAGCTCGGAGAAACATTATGGTGATATACGAAGATTGGAGAATATTTAGAAAAATATTAAAGCGTCACTTAGCTTTAGATAGAACGTCTGGTCGGCGGCGTATGGCATTATCTGGCCGCGTTGACGAAGTTGCCCGGCGCTCGAGCTTTCTGAACTGTCATCATGGCGGCAGTCGCGGCTGTCACAGCGCCGTTCTTCACGGCGATCATCATTGCGACGCGACAGGTGGTCGGAGTAAGTAGTCCGGGCGACGTCGTCCTGATCGATGGAGTCGAGCAGGTTGGTGTTGTCGATCTGCCTCCCTTTGTAGCGAGGAAGCGAACGACGGGTTGTCGGCATGGCTGAAGACGATGCTGGTGTGGCCGGAGCCAGATCCAACGTGGTCAAAGCCGTAGCTGATACTGGTGAAGCAGTGGTCGATGCAGATTGGATCCGCGCCTCCTCCATGGTCATGGCGACGAATTTGTCAGAGCCAGTGGTCCAGGTGATCTGGCCGATGGTGAACGTGAGGCCGTTCGGCGTAGCCATGGAACCGGGGATGATGACCATCTTGTTCGTCTGAGGAGCAGTACGCACACCCCCTACCTGGCGCGCCACTGTCGACGAAATATGGTCGGCAGTCTACCTAGGGGTATGCCCAAGGAAGTAGATTATCGGCAGACAGGTGCGCAAGCTACGAACGAGATGGTGACGCAAGACAGACACGAGGTTTTATCCAGGTTCGGCCGCCGTGAAGGCGTAATACCTACGTCCTGCGTCTGATTGTATTGCTGTATGTCAATGAGAGATAGATGGATCGTGATGGATCGTGTCCGCTACGGGACCCCTGCCTCTTCTTATATAGTCTGGAAGGACAGTGTTACAAGTAAAGTATCATATTTGGTACTATACAATGTCTTGCGGTGCACGTCGAGCAGCGCCGTGCACGCCTTGATCTTGTGGGCCGGGCCACCTCTGATGGTGCAGCCCATGTCTTGTCTTGATGATACTAGGGGCCATACCCCCACACACTACAAAGTTACTGTTGCACTACATAGTTACATATTTTTTGCAATGTTGCACCTGAAAGTGTGTCGTACTCTTGGGACAAGGGACACGGTGGGGGATAGGGGGCGCGGCGCGGATGGTGGTGCGGCGGGGGAACGGACCGCGCGCGAGCGGCAGGGGAAAGGACTGTCGCAACAGGCGTGGGCGGACGCTCCTCTAGATTGGTTCGCTCGTATCGAATCGTTACGTTGCTTGGTCGGGCTGGGAGGTTAATCAAACGGCCCCGAGGGGCGTCCGGACGCGCGCTCGCGCCGGGCGCTATGAGCGTCATTTAATCTAAGGTAAATCTAAACCCTAACATAGATGATAGCTTATAGCTACTAAATATAAAAGGTTAGAGGTGACCTTCTGGACACATCTGTATGACTCTGACACGATATACGGTCTAATGACCTACTCCCTCTGTTCCATTATATGTGTCGTTTTAGTTTTCTACCAGGTATAATAAAATTTCTCTAAACCTAGACATAGAATGTATCCGGATGCATGGAACATGCTATGAATCTAGACACCCAAATGCACTGCTAGAACAACAGATATAATGGGACATTGGAGTAAAGGACGGTAACGTAACACTTGAGTGGACATTCAATTTTAACAGAAATATTAGGTCGGGTTTTTTTGGATGTTTTCAGTTGAGAAATTTTTAGATTTTTTGATAGAACGATTACTTTATTGATTTTCTCAGATCTAAGGAGAAACGTGGTGGCAAAATATCGATTTTTGGGTGCTATTATAAACCCACTTAGTCTGTAGTAGCTCTTTCATGTAGCTAACTTTTGTTGTTATATCTGAGCTCAACCAAAACCCAATGACTAAGAGCGGCTGCAGCGTATAAGTTTTCTAGAAATTGCTAAGCAAGACATATGAGCTGGTAGTACCATGGAAAAATCTGCAGCAGCGTATGAACTCATAGTCTAAGCTTAAAATGGGGCACTCTCCAACTTTCTCTAAAAAGATAAAGAGATAAAGAAGATAAATGGAAAAATTATATTTGTTGCACCAGGTGCTCAAACAAAGCACTCAAGCCTAGGTGTGCTCCAGTATTCGGCACCCAAGAAATCTTCTGCTAGCACCCTGCCTTTAGAAACCCCACGACGATGTGCCTGCTCTGTGTGTTGAATTGACCCAAAAGGCCAAAAAAAAAACACCCACACAAATCGATCGTACACTGGGTTTCAATGGATTATGTCTTGGCCTTTTGGTCAACCAATTCGACCCGGCAGCACAAGATTTTTGGATGGAAAATCGGCGAACCGAGAAATTCGAGAGCGTCCGACGATCCGTTCGCCAAGCAACAACAAAGCACCTCCGGCCGAGGCAGAACCCAGAAGCGGCGGCAGCTCCCGTAGGCCCAGCTGGGCTCAGAGGAAGCGAGCGCCAAGCCCAGGCCCAGCAACCGTGTACCCAGCCGGCCGGGGTGACAGACCACCAGGGCACTGCGCTGCGACGCACCAAAAGCACAGGGACACGTCGCGCGCTGCGGGGGCCCTGTGCTTCCCGCACCCATTTCGCCCATTCATCCCTGTCTAAAACCAAGAGCACAGGTAGGTTCCTGATCGATACAGTCGGAGATGCAAGTGCAAACATGAGACTTGAGAGTACTACGAGACATGCATGCGTAACGACGACACAGGCCGGCCGTTCCGTATCAGAAAAAAAATTAGGAGAGGCTAAAGAAAAGAGTAGAGACTTTTTTATCTTCTTTTAATTTTAGCCTCTCCTACCTAATACATATATGCATAAAATTTTAAGAGAGAGAGCTCCACGTACCCAGGATCGGTAGGAGGGCTAGAGCTCCCCCAGCCCCACCGCTGGCTCCGTCGCTGGTCACGCATGAGGCTCGGGTATTAATGGTCCGCACACCATGCGTGGATACGTATTCGGTCTGTTCGCTGGTTGGTTTATGGATTGGTTTAGGCTGGCCGGTGCTGATTTATTGTGAAAGTAAAACACAGTCAGCTTGGTGGTTTGAACTGGCTGAAGCCAACGAGCGAACATGCTGATTATTCAATTACTCATGATCATCTACGGCACGTAAGGCTGGACGAAAAACTCAAAGCTCATTAGCTCGCTCGGCTCGTGGCTGACTCGACTCGGCTCGGTTCGGCTCGAGCCGAACCAAGATTTTAGCTCGTTAGCTATAACGAGCCAGCTCGCGAGCTAAACGAACCAACCTTTCAGGAAAAAAAGTATCAAAACTTATATTAGTTTTTGTATTACTTCATGTCTTGTACTTTACAATTGACTGGTAACTGGTCTAGACCCTATAAATTAATTGGTAACTGATCTAGATGCATTTCTTTTATATTATTATTATTCTCAAACTTTAGATAATACAAATATTATATTTTATGTATTTTTTATACCTGACTCGCGAGCTTAACAAGTCAGCTCGAGCTTTTAACGAGCCGAGCCGAGCTAGCTTTTTGGCTCGTTAGGATAACGAGCCGAGCCGAGCTAGCTCGTTATCTTAACAAGTCAGAACGAGCCGAACCGAGCCGAACTCGTTATCCAGCCTTAACGCCACACATGCGTGGATCTCACATCTCAGCCTGCAGTGCCCGCATGCGACCGCATATCACACAGTACACAGGACGGGCCGACTTAGGCCCTATTTAGATTCTAAAAATTTTTATCTCAAAGTGTCACATCGAATCTTACGGCACATGCATTACTAAATATAGACGAAAAACAAAACTAATTACATAGTTAGGTGAGAAATCGCGAGACGAAACTTTCGAACCTAATTAGTCCATAATTAAATACTAATTACTAAATACAAACGAGAGTGCTACACTAACCAAACCCAAAAAAAAAAATTTAGAAACTAAACGCGCCCTTAATATCCCCGGCGGTCAGCACGCACGGGTTCGCTCGTGGTTGCTAGTCCCTCTCGCCCCGTTTATTATTCGCACTACACTACACTGCACAAAGAATGGGCTATAATAATATATATAGGGGGTGACAACGATTTTTTCTGTGTGCTAGAAAATAAGCTTTGATTTACAACATCGTACGACCTTCCTCTCGTTACTAGTACCGATGAATCGATTCGATACGTTTGTCTGGATTCACCTTTAGCCAGGGGTATTTAGATGCACCTTCCGATTGAAGACTTTGTACCATGCTACTCCATCAGATGATTTTAGCCGGTTGCA
This sequence comes from Miscanthus floridulus, assembly GCF_019320115.1. Classification (NCBI taxonomy): domain Eukaryota; kingdom Viridiplantae; phylum Streptophyta; class Magnoliopsida; order Poales; family Poaceae; genus Miscanthus; species Miscanthus floridulus. The sequence continues at coordinate 129,467,361 of NC_089581.1, read as the reverse complement.
GACAGCTAATGAGATTATGTATATTTTAAGCTTAAACTAAAGTTTAGCTGGCTTTAGCTATGGTCTGTTTGGATGCACCACAGCAGTAAAAGTTTAGCCGGTACATCAAACAAGACCTTGCTGAGACACAAAACTATAAAACACACACACATTAGAACAACCCAATCAAAACTTATTCGCAAGTCTATATATGAATGACACCTGGTCTGTCCATCAACATAGTTTAGAATGAGAAATAAAAACACCTCAATTGTAGATTTTGACCATTGGTACGGTTCTTCATTGTATATTGTCAACTGCTACAATCAACATCATATATATTAAATTAAATACTCGTTTAGGTGTGAATCAATTGAGATGCAACCATCTCCACATCGAATATGTACATGATTTGATTAGTTTTTATCAAATTTTGTAAAGTTCAACTTTTCGAAAGCAAAATATACTTAGCATTGATGGTTGGAGAGAGTACATCACGAGAAAAATACGATTTAAAGCGTGCGGTCAAACGTTAAGCTAGCTATTAGGTTAGATTACTTACAAAGATGAAATAGGAATTTGCTACTGATAATTATGGAAGAAATCAGAAGGGAAGATACTTTTTAGTTTCCATTCACTTTTGGTCACTCATGCCTGCATGCTTCGGACTTAGGCCCTGTTCACTTGAACTTATCAGTCGTACCGTCTCAGTAAAATAACAATGTTTTTCTCTCATAACCAATCAGCATCAGCATTAGTATCAGCATCAGCCATTTTCAGCCAGCCGAACAAACCCTTAAATTAGCTAGCGATGGAAGATTCCACCTTTTCTTCTATCATTGAGTTGATTGAAAACAACCTACTAATAATAATTAATACAAAATGAATAAGATCACTACGTAAAAAACGGTTTGTAGCAACGGGATAACTTTTTTTTGTAGGGGCGACTGGTGATAGAGCCGTCCCTACAGTGGCATGCTCGGGAACCCAGAGACCAGCCGCCCCTACAAATGGAACAGCAGAGGCGGCTGGTCATACAAACCACCCCTACAAATGGGTCAGATTTATAGGGGCGGCTGGTGATTAGGCCGCCCCTATAAATGCCCGAGTATAAAATCCTCCGATTTGTACGGACGGCTCAATCACCAGCCGCCCCTACAAATGACCCTTGTAGGGGCGGCTGGTGATTGAGCCGCCCCTACAAATGCCCGAGTATAAATACATCCGATTTATAGGGGCGGCTCAATCATCAGCCGCCCCTACAAATGACCCACATATAAAGCAAATTATAGCACATTTTTTCTCCTCGGGTCACTCACTCCAACCCGTGAAAGAAAGGTTGGGAGGCCTTAGGCACCTCCCAAAAATTGCTCTACTAAGGGGGAATGTTTTGGTCTCAAATTCTTTGGTGGAGAGGTCGTAGACGGTAAGAAAATGTTATTCCACACTTTTTTTGAAATTTTAATGTTTGGTTAGTGAGTAATTAGAGTTTTATTTTTCTCTCTCTTGTATGGTGCTTAAGCTACTTATGAAGCAAATTAGACCCAAGTTTTGAATGTACTAGGATAAATTAGGGAGGAGAACAAGATCATACCCTTATTTGGTCTATGTTTCTTGATTTTAGTGAACAATTAATTAGTTTTATGGATGTTTCATGTGCATGTAGATCTAGATCTAGGGTTTGGTTTTTTTTATTAATTTTATTTTTGTAAATTTATGTTTGATGAAATTGGACTAGGGTTTACATGAAAGATATTGGGCAAAATATTAATTGTTGCTAATTATTATCTTTGAAATTGTTTATTATAATCAACAAATATGTATTTTATTTATTTTTAGATAAATAGGCCATTAATTAATTTTCCTCTATCATGGTATGTTTGTATGCTTCATGTAATTATAATTGATTTATATTCATATATATCTGAAGTATATACAATTATTCTCAAGTAATTATTAATTTGATTCATTTTTATATATATCTGAATAAGTAGTCCTTTAATGTTTGTTTTGTTGTTGTTGTAAAAGATGGAGTATAGGAACTCTTGGATGTATGGTTTGTTAAGGTTCAAGGCAGGTTTTCGTGAAGAGGTGAATAAATTTATTGAAGCCGCAAAGAAAAATGCAATGACATTGATAAAGAATAAGGATACAATTATGTGTCCTTGTAAAGATTGCAAGAATCGTATGACATGAACAGATGTGACTATCATCATATCATATTTGATTATGCAAGGATTTGGTGAGGACTACACAGTGTGGATTTATCATGGTGAAACGGTTATTGTTAACGATGAGGATGAGGAGGAATACGATGATGAAACCCTAGAATCCATGTCCCAATATTTGGCAGAGCTTGATGCACGAATGAATTTCGAGTTTGGCAATGAACAAGGTGGTGATGCTAGTGGTTGGGATGGTAACGATGAAAGTGGTGCCAATAATGATAGTGGAGCACGTGTCGGGGATGAAGATGATTTGAAGGACATGATTTGAGCCCTTAGACCAGATATTTTACTAAATAGCCCAAAAGGTCTAGAAAATATAGAAAGGGTGACAAAAGCATTGAAGGGGACTATGTATGGTGTTGAAAAGGGTTGTCCAACACATTGGACATTGCTATGTTTTGTGCTTGAGCTACTCATCCTGAAGGCTAAGTACGGCTGGTCAGACTCCTAGCGAGCATGTGCCTGATAAGATGCCACAACCATCTCTAGCTCGTACCGAGCAAGTGCATAATGAGATGCCATAGTCTTCTCAACAAGCACAGTTGATACATGAACAACGAGTGCATCCTAAAGAATGTGATGCACAAAAAGATGAGGACGTGCCTGAATAGGAACTTCAAAAGAAGCATCCAATCACCATAAGGCTAGTTTATGTTCCGATAAAAGATGTCTCATCGGTGTTGAAAGGTCCTAATGGCTAGAGGGGGGTGAATAGCCTAATAAAAATTTCTACAACAACACTTAATAAAAGGTTAGACAATTATGAGGCGAAGCAAGTGTTGCGCTAGCCTACTCAAAATGCAAGCCACCTACCACAATTCTAGTTTAGATAGTGTCTATTCACACAATACCTATGACACTACCCTATATTAGTGTGCTCTCAAAAGCTAACTAAAGAGCCACACCAACCAAGCAAGCAAGCTCTCACAACTAGCAACACTAAAGAGCTTGATAACTAGTTTGCGGTAAAGTAAAAAAGAGTGATCAAGATAGTTATATCGCCGTGTCGAGGAATGAACCAATTAATCACAAGGATGAATAACGATGAAGACCAATCACCTCAGAATCAAAGGATGAACACAATGATTTTTACCGAGGTTCACTTGCTTGCCGGCAAGCTACTCCTCGTTGTGGCGATTCACTCACTTGGAGGTTTACGTGCTAATTGGCTTCACACGCCAAATCCACAATAGGGTGCCGCACAACCAACACAAGATGAGGATCACACAAGCCACGAGCAATCCACTAGAGTACCTTTTGGCGCTCCACCGGGGAAAGGTCAAGAACCCCTCACAATCACCATGATCGGAGCTGGAGACAATCACCACCTCCGCTCGACGATCCTCACTGCTCCAAGCCATCTAGGTGGCTGCAACCACCAAGAGTAACAAGCAAAATCCATAGCAAAACACGAACACCAAGTGCCTTTAGATGCTATCACTCAAGCAATGCACTTGGATTCTCTCCCAATCTCACAAAGATGTTTAATCTATGATGGAAATGGGTGGGAGGGCTTTGGCTAGGCTCACAAAGTTGCTATGTCAATAGAAATGGCCAAAGATGTGAGCTATAGCCGGCCATGGGGCTTAAATAGAAGCCCCCACGAAATATAGTCGTTATACCCCTTCACTGGGCATCACGCGGACTGACCGAACGCTCCAGTCAGTTGACCGGACGTTGAGTCCCCAGCGTCCGGTCGCTCATAGTCAGCCACGTGTCTGGCTCCAACGGTCATCTGCCTTGACCAATCGGACGCTCCGGTCAGTTGATCGGATGCTGGACCCTCAGCGTCTGGTTGTTTCCAGTAAGGGTCTAAAACTGATTTTTATCGATAGGACGTGTCCGGTCAAGCTTGACCGGACACAGCTCAGCGTTCGGTGCATAACCCTAAGCACCGTGCAGACCGACCACTTGACCGAACGTAGCCCTTCAGCGTCCGGTCACCAAGCGACCCAGCATCCGGTTAATAGACCGACGCCAGCATCTCACTGTTACACATGACCGGACGTGCCGGTCCCTCAGAGGTCCAGCGTCCGATCACTGTATAACCAGTGACACTAACTCGTTTTTACTTCTAACTTCTCCACCCTTGCTCAAATGTGCTAACCACCAAGTGTATCACCTTGTGCACATGTGTTAGCATATTTTTACAAATATTTTCAAGGGTGTTAGCACTCCACTAGATCCTAAATGCATATGCAATGAGTTAGAGCATCTAGTGGCACTTTGATAACCGCATTCCGATACGAGTTTCACCCCTCTTAATAGTACGGCTATCAACCCTAAATATGATCACACTCTCTAAGTGTCTTGATAACCAAAACAAAATAGCTCCTATGATTTATACCTTTGCCTTGAGCTTTTTGTTTTTTTCTTTCTTCTTTCCAAGTCCGAGCACTTGTTCATTACCATGGCATCATCTTCATCATGCTATGATCTTGGTTTGCTTCACAACTTGGAGTCTGCTACCTATCTCATGATCACTTGATAAACTAGGTTAGCACTTAGGGTTTCATCAATTCATCAAAACCAAACTAGAGCTTTCAATCTCCCCGTTTTTGGTAATTGATGACAACCCTTATACAAAGATATGAAGTAAATTAAATTGAATCCATGTTGCTTGCCCAAGCATATTTACCATTTGTAAAAGAATATGGACAAGTTTCATGAACCCCAAATGGTAGCAATTGCTCCCCCTACATATGTGCTAAGAGTTTGAATTGTAGCTTGCACATATGCTTATATAGGAAATATAGGAGTCAATGTCTACCAAATAATGCTAAGGTATAAAAGATGGACCTTTGAAGCATGATACCAATCGGAGTGCACTATTATACCATCCTTAGCACCAAGGTTAGCTTTCTATCACTTGGAAACATACTTTGAAAAGATACCATTTGTAAAAACTTACTTGGAAAAGAAAGTTATATAGTGATTTCACCTCATCATTTAATCTTACAACTATCATACACCACACAAGCATGGATATTGAAATTTAAAACTTGTGTCATGCAAGCAAAACATATAAAATGCACCATACAAGTTCATGAGCTTGCTCCCCCTACTTGTGTGCTCAAAATTTTAATTTATCCCTTTCCTTTTTCACTTCTCTCCCCCTATGTCATATATCAAGTATATCTTTATGTTTCTCCCTTTTTTCACTATTTTTACTACTATCTTTGTTTCTCTCCTCCTTTGTCATCAATGACCACAAAGGTTCTAAATGTAGATAATATTACTTGTAGGGTCAAGATTATCAATGTCAATCAATGGGGTGAGGATCATTTTCCCAAATTTGGTCTAGTCTAGATCATTTACCAAAGTTATTTAACTCGGTTTGATCCAAGGACAAGCTTCTTCACACCTCCAAATAAGGGTTATCTTGTACCATATTGAGTTAAACACTTATAGTTCATTTTCTAGATTAAACACTAGGTTTACAAGCCCATAAACATGTCATATGCTATTACTAGATCAAATCAAGCATAGAAGCAATAGTGATACCATATAAACATCAAATTCATTTGATTTTTATGAATGAGCCTAATGAAATAGAACCACTTGAAGGGTCCTAATAAAATTGAAAATATGACTAGATGCACTAATCATGTCCTTAGCAAGGATGTATGCTATGCCAATCAACTTTTACCTTAGATTGCTCGAAGGAGAGGCATGTCATGTAAATGGGGGGTGCATCAACACATATTTGAGAAATCCAATATATTAAACACATTCCTTAGCTTGCAAAACCTTTTCTCATCCAATGGCTTGGTGAATATATTAGCAAATTGATCTTCGGTGCCTACACTCTCAATGTAAATGTCCTCTTTTTATTGATGATCTCTTATGAAATGGTGGCGGACATCAATGTGCTTTGTTCTTGCATGTTGAACCAGATTGTTGGTTAGCTTGATTGCACTCTCATTGTCACATAGCAATGGCACTTTCTTAAACTTGGTTCCAAAGTCACTCAAAGTGGCCTTCATCCAAAGTACTTGTGCACAACAACTACCGGTGGATATGTATTCGGCTTTGGCGGTTGATAATGCAACACTATTTTGCTTCTTTGATGACCATGAAACAAGTGATCTTCCCAACAATTGACATGTGCCCGAGGTGCTATTCCTTTCAACCTTGCATCCCGCATAGTCCGAGTTGGAGTAACCAACTAGCTCAAACTTTGCTCCTTTGGGATACCACAAACCAACATTTGGTGTATGCTTCAAGTACCTCAATATCCTCTTTGTAGCCTTCAAATGACTTTCTCTTGATGAGGCTTGAAATCTTGCACACATGCATACACTAAACATGACATCCGGCCTTGATGTGGTCACATAGAGTAGGCTTTCAATCATAGACCGATACAATTTTTGATCCACCATGTTTCCACTTGCATCACTATCCAAGTTGCCATTGGTTCCTATTGGTGTGCTAATGACTTTGCTATCAATCATTCCAAACTTTTTGATCATGTCCTTGATGTACTTGTCTTGACTCACAAACGTACCATTCTTCAATTGCTTGATTTAAAGACTAAGGAAGTAACTCAACTCTCTAATCATGGACATCTCAAACTCATTAGCCATCATCTTTCCAAACTCATCACAAAAATCTTGATTTGTTGATCCAAATATGATGTCATCTACATAGATTTGCAATACAAATAGATCTTTTCCAATCTTCTTGATGAAAAGAGTGGTGTCAACCTTGCCCATTGTGAACCCTTTAGAGAGGAGAAAGTCCCTCAATCTCTCATACCATGCTCTAGGTGCTTGCTTTAATCCATACAATACCTTCTTCAACTTATACACATGGTTGGACTTCTTATCATCTTCAAAACCGGGAGGTTGCTCAACATATACTTCTTTATTGATATAACCATTGAGAAATGCACTCTTAACATCCATTTGATAGAGCTTGATGTTGTGGGCACAAGCATAGGCTAGCAAGATTCTAATTGCTTCCAATCTAGCAACCGGGACATATGTTTCTCCAAAATCAAGACCTTCAACTTATGTATAGCCTTGTGCTACCAATCTTGCTTTGTTCCTTACTATTATCCCATCTTGATCTTGCTTGTTTCTAAAGACCTATTTGGTTTCAATCACATTGTGTCCCTTTGGTCTATCTACCAACTCCCATACTTGATTTCTTGTGAAGTTGTTCAATTCTTCATCCATAGCATTCACCTAGTCAACATCCTTCAAAGCTTCATCTATCTTATTTGGTTCAATGGATGACACAAATGAGAAGTGTTCATAAAATGATGCCAATCTTGATCTTGTTTGTACACCTCTTGAAATATCTCCAATTATAGTGTCCAAAAGATGATCTCTTACAATATTTGTTGGTTGGAGTATTGAAACTTGATTGCTTACACTTGCTTGATCATTGGGTTGAGATGATGTACTAGCCACTTGATCTTGTTCATAGTTATGAGAGTCACTTGCACTAACTTGATTTGTATCATCTTGCACATTTGAGTTGGAGAGCACTTGCACTTGATCATCTTCATCATCAATCACTTGCCTAGGCCTCAATTCACCAATATCCATGTTCTTCATGGCATTTGAAAGTTAAATGCCTCTAACATCTTCCAAGTTCTCATTCTCTTCTTGTGAACCCTTGGTTTTATCAAATTCAACATCATGAACTTCCTCAAGAGTACCACTATCTAAATTCTAAACTCTATATGCTTTGCTTGTAGTGGTGTAACCAAGTAGGAATCCTTCATCACATTTCTTGTCAAACTTGCCCAATCTTGTGACTTTCTTCAAGATATAGCATTTGCAACCAAAGACCCAAAAATATGCAATATTGGGCTTTCTACCATTCAAGAGCTCATATGGTGTCTTCTCTTTCAATCGGTGACAATAGAGGCGGTTGCTACAATAGCAAGCCGTGTTGATAGCTTTGGCCCAAAAGGATTGACTCATATTGTACTCACTAAGCATAAACCTTGCCATATCAATAAGTGTTCTATTCTTTCTCTCAACAAGACCATTTGATTGGGATATGTACTTGGCCGAGAATTGATGCCTAATTCCAAATTCATTACATAACTCATCAATTCTAGTATTCTTGAACTCACTACCATTGTCACTTCTAACTCTCTTGATGGTTGTTTCAAACTCATTGTGAATGCCTTTGACAAATGATTTGAATGTTGCAAATATATTACTTTTGTCTACTAGAAAGAATACCCATGTGTATCTAGTGTAGTCATCCACTATCACAAATCCATATTTATTTCCACCGATACTAGTGTATTGTGTTGGCCTAAACAAATCCATGTGTAAAAACTTAAATGCTTTACTAGTGCTCATCATGCTTTTCTTAGGATGGGTGTTTCCAACTTATTTGTTGGCTTGACAAGAGCTACAAAGCTTATCCTTTTCAAACACAATATCTTTCAAGCTTTTAACTAAGTCATGCTTAATCAATCTATTCAATTGTTTCATTCCAACATAACCAATCCTTCTATGCCATAACCAATCCATGCTAGACTTAGTGAACAAGCATGTGGATAATTTAGCTTCACTAGCATTGAAATCAACCAAGTATAGATTCTCATATCTAAAGCCTTTGAAGATCAAGTTAGAGCCATCTACACTTATGATCTCTACATCATCTATCCCAAATATGCATTTGAATCCAAGATCACACAATTAAGCCACGGATAGTAAATTGAAGTTCAAGCTCTCTACTAGCAACACATTGGATATGCTCAAGTGATTGGATATTGCAATCTTACCAAGCCCTTTGACCTTGCCTTTGCCATTGTCACCAAATGTGATACTATCATAGCCATCATTGCCATTGGTGTTGATTGAGTTGAACATTCTTGCATCACCGGTCATGTGTTGAGTGCACCCACTATCAAGAACCCAATGCCTTCCTCCGGCTTTGTAATTGACCTATAAAAGAAGATCAATTCTTTTTAGGTACCCAAACTTGCTTGGGTCCTTGAAGGTTAGTTACTAAGCTCTTTGGAACCCAAATGGCTTTCTTCTTTGAGCCCATCCATGGTTTGCCAATGAACTTAGCCTTTACACCATTTGTATCCTTAGTAAGCATATAGCATGAATCAAGCTTAATAAAGGATACATTAGCATTTTTACTCTTGTTTTTGCATTCTTGCTCTTTGTGACCAACTTGCTTGCAACTAGTGCAAAACCGACCATTGTTCTTTACAAAACTAGTCTTGTGAGGAGCAAAGGCCGCCTTTCCTTTCTTGGGGGTATAGCCCAATCCCTCTTTGTAGAGAGAAGCTCTTTGGCTACCCAAGCACATAAGCAAGCGGTCCTCACCACCATAAGCCTTAGCTAAGATGTGAGTGAGCTTAGTGACCTCCATCTTGAGGTTCTCATTCTCAACCACTAGTGAGGTGTCATAAGTGAGACCATCACTACTAGATAAGGTAGAGGTGGAAGTGCTACAAGAAGGGTTAGTATGAGCAACAATGATAGGCATAGATAGTGATTCATCTATTATATCACAAGTTAAACCTACATTGCAAGTTTCAACATGCTTTCTTTTATTTTACTCATCAAGCAAAGTGGAATGAGCCTTTTCAAGCTTTTTGTGAGCTTTGCCAAGCTTCTCATTGGCTTCCTCTGGCCTCTCATGAGATGCATTGAGCTCATTAAAGGCTTGCTTAAGGGCTTTTAGTTCCTTACGCAAGCTTTTGCATTCCCTTCTCTTGATATTAAAGTGTTCTCTAGCATCTTCTAGCATGTCAATTAATTAATCTTTAGTAGGTTCATCATCATCACTATCACTATCATTTTCATTGACCTACAAGAGAAGGCTTTTCATTGATGGCAATGCTTGCAAGAACCTTCTTCTTGGTGGTCTTGTGATCATTACTATCATCGTCGTCGTCACTTGAGGAAGCATCACTATCCTAAGTGACTACATATGAACCACCCTTCTTCTTCTTGAAGGCCATCTTGTCCTTCTTCTCTTTCTTTTCCTTCTTGTCCTTCTTCTTGTTCTTCTTGTTGTCATCATCGTTGTCACTATTATACGAGCATTGAGCAACAAGATGATCTTTGCTTCCACACTTGAAGCACCTTCTTGACTCTTCTTTGTTCTTGGATGAAGACTTGTTTCTTCTAGCACGGTAGCCCTTCTTCACCATGAACTTGCCAAATCTCTTGACAAATAGAGCCATCTTCTCATCATCATCATCATCCCATGATTTATCTTCTTCACTTGATGTTTCTTGCTTTGCTTTGCCCTTGGATGATGTGGCTTTGAATGCCACGCTCTTCTTCTTGTCATCCTTCTTCCCATCTTTCTTCTCCTTCTTTTCTTCCTTCTCATCATCATCTCTATAGGTATCATCGGTCATTATATCTCTCAATACTTGGTTTGGTGTCATGGTGTCCAAACCGCTTCTCACTAGAATGGTGACCAATGTATCAAATCTTGAAGGCAAGCATCTCAAGAACTTGTGGGAGAAGTCCTTGTCCTTCACCTCTTCTTCAAGTGCTTTGAGATCATTGATAAGCACTTGAAGCCTATGAAATATCTCTGGCATACTTTCATCCTCCTTCATCTTGAAGCTTGCAAACTTCTCTTTGAGAATGTATGCCTTTGCACCCTTCACGGCTTGAGTGCCCTCAAATGATTCTTCCAACTTCTTCCAAGCTTCATGTGCCATCTCAATATTCTTGATTTGCTCAAATGTTCTTTCATCAATTGCATCATGAATGGCACTTAAAGCAATGTCATTGTTTTGGAGAATTACTTCTTCGGCGGCGGTGGGATTCTCTGGATCACCAATCTCAATTTTGGTTTCTATCACCTTCCACACCTTTCTATTGATTGACTTGATGTGTGTTGTCATCTTTGACTTCCAATAAGGATAATTTGTGTCATCAAATTAGAGTGGCTTCTTGTTGTTGTTGATTTAAGTCATTTTAACACCGAAGGTTGTTAAGCCTCAAATAACGGTGACCTCGGCTCTGATACCACTTGAAAGGTCCTAATGGCTAGAGGGGAGGAGAATAGCCTAATAAAAATTTCTACAACAACACTTAACAAAAGGTTAGACAATTATGAGGCGAAGCAAGTATTACGCTAGCCTACTCAAAATGCAAGCCACCTACCATAATTCTAGTTTAGATAGTATCGATTCACACAAGAGGTATGACACTACCCTATGTTAGTGTGCTCTCAAAGGCTAACTAAAGAGCCACACCAACCAACTAAGCAAGCTCTCACGACTAGTTACGCTAAAGAGTTTGTCAACTAGTTTGCAATAAAGTAAAAAGAGCGATCAAGATAGTTATACCTATCGTGTAGAGGAGTGAACCAATCAATCACAAGGATGAATAACAATGAAGACCAATCACCTCGGAATCAAAGGATGAACACAATGATTTTTACCGAGGTTCACTTGCTTACCGGCAAGCTACTCCTCGTTGTGGCGATTCACTCACTTGGAGGTTCATGCGCTAATTGGCTTCACATGCCAAACCCTCAATAGGGTGCCGCACAACCAACACAAGATGAGGATCACATAAGCCACGAGCAATTCACTAGAGTATCTTTTGGCGCTCCACCGGGAAAAGGTCAAGAACCCCTCACAATCGCCATGATCGGAGCTAGAGACAATCACCACCCTTCGCTCAACGATCCTCGCTGCTCTAAGCCATCTAGGTGGCGGCAACCACCAAGAGTAACAAGTGAAATCCACAGCGAAACACGAATACCAAGTGCCTCTAGATACAATCACTCAAGTAATGCACTTGGATCACTCCCAATCTCACTATGATGATGAATCAATGATGGAGATGAGTGGGAGGACTTTGGCTAGGCTCACAAGGTTGCTATGTCAATAAAAATGGCCAAAGATGTGAGCCATAGCCGGCCATGGGGCTTAAATAGAAGCCCCCCATGAAATAGAGCCGTTGTACCCCTTCACTGGGCACACTGCGCTCTGATCGGATGCTCCAGTCAAACTAACCGGACCCTAGACTCAGCGTCCGGTCCACTGATGGATGCTATGTATCACTAGCTTCAAATGCTATTCATCAGATTTCAACGGCTATGAAGCTGACCGGACGCTGGAGCCTCAGCGTCCGGTCGAGTACAGTAAGGGTCAAAAACCGGTTTTCCTTGACCGGACGTGTCCGGTCCACCTCGACCGGACATAGCCCAGCGTCCGGTGGTAAACCCTAGCCACTGTACCACCAGTCAGTGCGATCGGACGTAGTCAGTCAGCGTCCGGTGCTTTTGGATCCAGCATCCGGTCACTTGACCGACGCTGGCATCTCTTCCATTCTCTTCACCCTTGCTCAAGTGTGTAATCACCAAGTGTATCACCTTGTGCACATGTGTTAGCATATTTTCACAAATATTTTCAAGGGTGTTAGCACTCCACTAGATCCTAAATGCATATGCAATGAGTTAGAGCATCTAGTGGCACTTTGATAACCACATTCTGATACGAGTTTCACCCCTCTTAATAGTACGGCTATCAAACCTAAATGTGATCACACTCTTTAAGTGTCTTGATCACCAAAACACAATAGCTCCTACAAATTATACCTTTGCCTTGAGCTTTTTGTTTTTCTCTTTCTTCTTTTCAAGTTTAAGCCCTTGATCATCGCCATGCCATCACCATTGTCATGTTATGATCTTCATTAGCTTCTCCACTTGAAGTGTGCTACCTATCTCATGATCACTTGATAAACTAGGTTAGCACTTAGGGTTTCATCAATTCATCAAAACCAAACTAGAGCTTTCAACTACCCTATGTTAGTGTGCTCTCAAAGGCAAACTAAAGAGCCACACCAACCAAGCAAGCAAGCTCTCATAACTAGCTACACTAAAGAGCTTGACAACTAGTTTGCGGTAAAGTAAAAAAGAGTGATCAAGATAGTTATACCGCTGTGTCAAGGAGTGAACCAATCAATCACAAGGATGAATAACGATGAAGACCAATCACCTCGGAATCAAAGGATGAACATAATGATTTTTACCGAGGTTCACTTGCTTGTCGGCAAGCTACTCCTCGTTGTGGTGATTCACTCACTTAGAGGTTCATGCGCTAATTGGCTTCACACGCCAAACCCACAATAGGGTGCCACACAACCAATATAAGATGAGGATCACACAAGCCACGAGCAATCCACTAGAGTACCTTTTGGCGCTCCACCTGGGAAAGGTCAAGAACCCCTCACAATCACCACGATCAGAACCGGAGACAATCACCACCTCCGCTCGACGATCCTTGCTGCTCCAAGCCATCTAGGTGGCGGCAACCACCAAGAGTAACAAGCGAAATCCGCAGCGAAACACGAACACCAAGTGCCTCTAGATGCTATCACTCAACCAATACACTTGGATTCTCTCCTAATCTCACAAAGATGTTTAATCTATGATGGAAATGAGTGGGAGGGCTTTGGCTAGGCTCACAAGGTTGCTATGTCAATAGAAATGGCCAAAGATGTGAGCTATAGCCAGCCATGGGGCTTAAATAGAAGCCCCCATGAAATATAGCCGTTATACCCCTTCACTGGGCATCACGTGGACTGACCGGACGTTTCGGTCGGTTGACCGGACGCTGAGTCCCCAGCGTCCGGTCGCTCGTAGTCAGCCACGTGTCTGGCTCCAACGGTCATCTGCCTTGACCGATCGGACGCTCCGGTCAGTTGACCGGACGTTGGACCCTCAGCGTCCGATCGTTTCTAGTAAGGGTCCAAAACTGATTTTTATCGACTAGACACAGCTCAGCGTCCGGTGCATAACCCTAAGCACTGTGCAGATCGACCACTTGACCGGACACAACCCTTCAGCGTCCGATCGCCAAGCGACCCAGCGTCTAGTCAATAGACCGACGCCAGCATCTCACTGTTACACATGACCGGACGCGCCGGTCCCTCAGAGGTCCAACGTTCGGTCACTGTATAACCAGCGACACTAACTTGTTTTTGCTTCTAACTTCTCCACCCTTGCTCAAATGTGCTAACCACCAAGTGTATCACCTTGTGCACATGTGTTAGCATATTTTCACAAATATTTTCAAGGGTGTTAGCACTCCACTAGATCCTAAATGCATATGCAATGAGTTAGAGCATCTAGTGGCACTTTGATAACCACATTTCGATATGAGTTTCACCCCTCTTAATAGTACGGCTATCAACCCTAAATATGATCACACTCTCTAAGTGTCTTGATCACTAAAACAAAATAGCTCCTATGGTTTATACATTTGCCTTGAGCTTTTTGTTTTTCTCTTTCTTCTTTCCAAGTCCGAGCACTTGTTCATTACCATGGCATCATCTTCATCATGCTATGATCTTGGTTTGCTTCACAACTTAGAGTGTGCTACCTATCTCATGATCACTTGATAAAATAGGTTAGCACTTAGGGTTTCATCAATTCACCAAAACCAAACTAGAGCTTTCAGATGTCCAAGTGGTATTCCCGTGACTAGTTCAAGCCTGAGAACCAAGTTAAAAAAGTCCCATCACGGGGTTCTAAGAAGGCCATCACTAGCAAACTCCACCAAATTGCAAAGTAGTATCCAAATGTTGATATCATCAAATGGTCAAAGGATTGCCCGAAAACATATGAAAGAGGCAAGCCCTTCCTACCAAACCGGAACATCCAGCGCCTACCACTTGGAATGAGAAGGTTCCATGATTGGTACTTGCGTGTTCTCCCAACAAGCATAGACCTCATACAAGCATGCTTCCCCACCGGCATATTTGGAAGCCCAGCCGGGAAAATTGTCTTTGACTTCAATGACATGCAGACATGCTTTCACCTGGGAGCAATGGAGATGAATCTAATTCTCACATGGTGCCTGTAAGTCCTTGTCCTCCTGATATGATATGAATGTAATCTTTAAATTTTGTTGTAACTAACCCACGTCGTGATTTGTAGAATGCAAGTGCACATTGTCAAACAAATACCAAGTGTGAAAGTCGGGTATATAAACCCTCAAGCTATAGCCCAAACAAATTTTAATTACCCTAAACAGTGGAAATTGGATGCCAAAGAGCTAGCTGCTGCAAAGACTCTTCGGGAGAAAGAGCACATCCGTACGACGAAACTAAGGGAAGTGTCCCTTAAGGTTGCGGCATACATTGCCCTGGCTTTCAAAATTCTCTAACAGCACTCTACTATATGGCTACCATATAACTTCGAGTAAGTTCAACTCTATACTTAAAGCTTTATTCGATATATTTCATTCGATGCAAAAGAGTTTATCTAGTTCTATGATTAAATCCATGCAGCAACCACTGGATTTGTATAGCCGTCGATGTCGGGATGAGCATGGTATGGGTCTTTGATTCAATAGATAGGGACCCGGTGACATACAAAGACTTCATATCTATTCTCAAGACGTATACATATCGACAATCCGCATTAGCTTATATGTTTGTATACATACTTGTAACGTTCACTTTTGGATACTAACAAGTTGTATTTGCTAAAATAATTCGAACATGGCATTTAGGTTCTATGTCACTACACGTCACGGAAGGCATGATCCAGCAAGGAAGGAAAAGTTGGCTATAAAAATACTATGTGCGGTAAGTGTAACCTACTTCTTCAGTACTCCATTACATGACTATTAAAAGCATTACTTAATATTTTCATATGTAAAACACACAGTGCTCCAAGCAGAAGCCTATGAGTGTACATTGTGGACACATATATGTTCTATGATGAGTAACACTGGTGCCTACAGGAGACATCCCTTAAGGGTAAGTTTGAACCTCTTTACCTGTAGTATAAAAACTTCATACATGGTATGAAATACTAAACCGAAACCTGTTCTCTTGTAGTGGAAAGAAGAGAAATGAATAAAAAGAGACCCATATAAGGATGACCAACTCCTAGAGCTCGTCGATGACCTTTGTAACTTCATATTGGACTAGATTATACACGTCAAAGGCGTCTACCATGACCAAGAGTCTGACTTAGATAGAAATCCTCAGTACCAATACCTTCGTGAGACTGAAAGGCTAGTTCTAGGACGTTGATAACAATGTGTATGAATTTTTTATATTTAATGATGGATTGCATATATTCTTGTAAATTAGATTTGTAATTGTAGTTTATATAATACTCTTGTGCTTGTAGTCTAATGGGTTCGGAACATTGATCGCGGGGCGTTCGGCAACGCGACCGCGGTTCGGAACGTTGGTCGCGGGGCGTTTGGCAACGCAGACGCGGTTTGGAACGCTGGTCGTGGGGCGTTTGGCAACGCGAACGTGGGTCGGAACGTTGGTCGTGGGGCATTCGGCAACGTGAACGTTGGATGGAATACGCGAAAACAAACATTATTCTGGTCGAATTTGAATTGTAAATTTAATTTTTTTTTACGAAAAAACGTACTGTAGGAGCGGTTCTAGATTGAACCGCTCCTACAAACATGTGTTATAGAGACAGCTGGTACTACAGCCGTCCGTACAAATCGATTTGTAGGGGCGGCTAGTAATACGAGCCGCCCCTACAAATCGATTTATAGAGGCGGCTTAGAAACCGCCCCTACAAAAGATTACGAGCCGTCCCTAAAAATCGTTTCTGTACTAGTGGATGACACGTGATTGTTTTAGGGGATACAAATGAATTGACATACTATCGCCAATTCACCATGTAACTAGCTGGCTTAGAAAGCACCGTCTATATGTGCTATTTCCGTCCCTATAAAACTAAAAAAATGTTTATAGGAAATAGTATCAACACTTAAAACTCAAAAAAAATATGTATATACTAAGAATTTGTATATATTCCACGGTGAATCTTTAATAATTGTTTGATATTATAAATATTAGTATTTCTTTCTTAGTGTAGAATTGTTCGATATCATTAAATATTATTGTTTCTTTTCTTAGCGTAGAATTGATCAAATTTGAGACATGTGTAAAAGAGCTAATCCGATCGTGCCATAATTGAAGTGAAAGGGTTATAAGATGATTCTCATCCTCCTGAAAATCTAGAGTGATACTACCCCTTTTGGTAGGGATCCAGATTCTCCTAGAAACATTTTTCAGATCCAGATTTTCTTCAGAAACGTTTCTTGCTGAAATATGAATCACTTGGTAAGAATCGGTAAAACGTTTGACTATTGATCTAGATTCTCTTTGAAATAAACTAGAATCACTACGAAACATCTGTTTGGGTGATTCTCATTCCTAGTTCAAAACAGAGAAACGTTTCTAGATGTTTCATAGAGAATCATTTCACTGAAAAATGTGTTTGGCAGGGATTCTAGTGATTCACCTGAGAATCCGAAACATTTCTTATCATCCAAACGGCGCCTATACCATTACAGTACTCCACCGAGGCCAAGGAATCCTATGTTCCATCTAAATCTCATTAACTCGTAGCCACGCTGATTAATCTTGGATGCTGCAAGCGCGATGTCCTAACTATCCGCGTCTACATCCTGCGGTTGGGAAGGAGGTGGCCCTGACTTATTCGGCTTTTTTTTAGTCAGAATAGTATTTTTCTCTCACAACAATTCAGCCAGAACAGTATTTTTCAGCTAGTTTTAGAGCAGCGAACCCCGGAGCCCAACAGACTACATGCACGCGTCTGTGTTCATTCCTCCGGAAGGAGGAGAGGCGTCCACCCCTTGCGCGCCTGTGATGTGCGCAAACTTTTTCGGAGCCAATACGCCCCTCATATGCGAGTGGAGGGAGTACACCATAACTACACACAAACCAACTGCTAGTACGATGGACCGCACTGATGGGCCGAGTACATTACAACTTAACTCGCATCTCCGATGATAGGCCACCTAATCTCAATGATTTGCAGCTGGATGCACGCATTCTCTGACATATTATGTTGGTGACAGCTTCCAGTTTATCGACAGACGGTGACAGACAGGCATCTAAATAATAAACTGATTTATATTGAAACTGGTTAAACAACGGCACAGCCGGATCCGTGGCGCAATGGTAGCGCGTCTGACTCCAGATCAGAAGGTTGCGTGTTCGATTCACGTCGGGTTCAAAACCCCGAACCATGTCCGGATTCCTTTTTTGCTTTTTTTTTTCCTTCCATTTTGGCTGGTTCGTGAAGAAATACTGTTGGCTGATTTATGTGAGAGAGAAATACTATTTCGACTGAAAATTTACGATCGTTTACGACAAGCCACAACCAAGCGAACATGCTCACTAGTTTTTAGCCCATTTTCTTGTGGTTTCCTCAAAAGAGGGTTTGGCAAAGACCTGCATATCTCGTGACGTTCTCAGCTTGAGCTTCGGTCGCCGTCAGTGCAGGTGAACAACAAGCAACAGCAGGGCAGGTCGTGCTCCCTCTCCCTGGCTTTTGTGCACACAATCCCCAGTCCGCCGGGCGCCAGGACCATTCCATGTGGCTTTACTTGCTCGGCGGTCTATCAGACAGGGCAATCTCCTCTGTCTTTGCCCTGTCCTCTTTTTATTTAAGCGCCCTAATTGTTTAGGCTTGTTTGGCTTCTAAGCCGTACTTTTTTTAGCCAATGAATAATTTTTTTCTCACACCAAATCAGTGAACGGTACTTTCAGTCATGACTTATCAGCCAATCAAGCCCAAACGAAACCGGGCGAAGGGCGGCACCGTCGACCGGCGCTGGACGGCGGCGACGCGAAGCAGCAATTAACCTGCCGGCGGAGGCGACGTGCACCTTGGCATGTGCTCGCCGTCGGTCTCCCTCTCCCCCGTCCCCGCCACGCACCCACATGCGCATCCTTATCGCGCGCTAGCTACAATGCAAGCAAGCCCTTAGCTCCTGCAAGTTGCCGTAGCCGACCTCCTGGCCACAGCTCCAGTCGCCTTCAATTCCTCTGGGCTCCATTCGTGCAAGGAAAATGCATATGCCTCGTGGGGCGGTGGTGGGCAGGGCAGCTAGCGGGGGCGTATCGGGGCGCCGGGCCGACACCTGTTGTCAGTCCCCGGTGGCGGCAGACGCGGTGGACTAGCCGAGCGTACAGCACAGTACTCTTCACCACCTCCCACCTGCGAAGCGTCCCTGCTGCCGCGATGCGTTCTCGATCTTCTTCAACTTCAATTATAGCCTCTCTCTGACTCTGATGCACCGGAAGCGCACCTATCAACTCTTTTCATTTCCCTTCCTTCATCGTGCAAGTACCATTTTCCTTCCTTTTCCCTTTTCAAATGCAACTAGGATACGAGCTCCGCAGTACCGAGAAAGTCCAAAGTCTGTTTCTTCTAGACGAGGGCGACCGAGCCCTGATCACATGAACTTATCATTTTGGCTTATGAGAGCCATGTTTTTCTCTAATAACAAATCAGTTTCAGCTGGCTTAACAGTCGTAGCCGAACAGCTTGCTAGCACATGTGTCGTAGCTAGTGTCAGGCCAGTACCTTGGTCTTCTTTCCTTTTCTTCATTTGGAAATCCGGACTCGATGTGTTTCTGGTCAACCCAGTCAACCAGGGAACAACAAACTCTACTACGTCCCTGAGATAGCAATTAAATGGACTACTCCAACAGATAACAAAGAATGAACAACACAACTCCAGTTCAGAACTGGTAGTGGTAGATGGTTGGCAGGCATAGATGTTCTACGTACGACCATATACATATATTCAGAGTTTCAGACCCGTTTGCCATAGCTCCAACTCCAAAATCTAGGTCGGATTAGTAGTTTGTAGATCTAAATTAAATTAATTTAGGGGTTTACCAAAAATTTGGTGAATTGTTACGTGTCATTTTGGTGCTCTCTGCTCATATCAGTTTACACAGCTATTGCATAGTGAGATGTTTTTATTTGTTTCATATATATAGATTTGCTGCAGTTAGGGAGGCAATGCGAGCGCAATTTGTTCTGATTGATTGCACTGGGTCGATCAGAAACTTGTTAAAATTAAATTAGAGGGAAATAAGCTAACCTAGTTGGCCACTCAATTGCATCCCTAGTTATAGCTGCTCGCAATGCAAAAGATCCCTCGTCCTGTCCTCCATGCGGCAAGGCCGACAGTGTGGTTATTGCAACTAGTTCCCAAACATGAAGTGGTTGGTCACAGGTCTACATGAATAATGGTTCCCAAACTTTGAAGAGGGTAGGTTATTGCCAAATTGTGCTTGTGAGCTGTGCCTGCTACTACAGCAAACTGAAGAAAACCACTGTGCATAACGCGGTGGGCATCAGTCAGGATTAAGGATGAAAACGGTACGGAAATATCCGTACCGAACCGTATCATTTTCAACATTTAATCCGATCAAATTCGTATTTTCGGACAAATTCGAATTCGGTTCGAAATTCGGAACATCAAATTCGAAATCAGAACGAAAATGGTTTAGACATTTTTTTTTTGACCGTTTTCTACTTTTCTACTTTTAATTCGGAATATCCCGAATTCGAAATTCGGTTTGAACCAAATTTGGCTCACTACAAGTCAAACCTTAGAAAAATCATATATTTTTCATACAATCTCGGATGAAAATGATTTTTATATGAAAATTATAGCTCTCGACGAGATCTACAACTTTTTAGTTTTTAGTTTTTTCATTTGATGTCTTGAAGATGTTAAAAAAAATTAAACAAAGTCAGCGATATATTAATCGCGTACAAGCGTTTGTTGCCTTAAAAAAAATCATATCTTCCTTACATCGTGTCGAATGGAGATACTTTTTAAGAAAGTTGTAGGACTTGTTAGTTATTATGTACTTGTTAATTGTTATGCACTTGGTCCTACGGGTCAATATTCCGTATTGATTTTTCGTATACCGACCGTGTTCGACATAATTTCGCTCGAATTAGTTCGTTTTCGAAATTTTTGATATTCCGTAAGTTCGTGTTCGTTTTCGTGTCCGGCTTTACCGCTTTCGTTTTCGTTTTCGTATTCAAATATAGAAGTAGAAAACGGTTGAGAGATTTTCCGACCGTTTTCATCCCTAGTCAGGATACTGCCTGCATCGGACGATCGGATCCCATCGTCCACCATCCATCCGCCTCTCATCCAATTAATGGGCAAATAAAAACCATATATTCAGGGGTAAAATTACACTTCATTTTTTGATACATTTCTGTATGGACAGGGACAGCGTCATTTAACAAGCAGACAAGACAAGATAAGATCATAAATAATAATAAAAAATACATGGTGATCTGATCCTCTGTTCTAAAAAAACTATATATATTTTTTCTTTGCGGTAAGAAAATAATAATAAAAAGAATATATGGTGCTACTGGCTCAGGCAACTACACATATGTAGAGATGAAAACGGTACGGATATTTTTCGACCGTATTCGAAACCGAATCCGTTTAGAGGGGTTGAGATCTGTCCGTATCCGAATCCGGATATCCAACATCCGATACCGTATCCGTATCCGAATACTCAAATCGCATATTTATGATGTCGATATCTAATCGTATCCTATCCGACATAGTTGACACTATCCGTATTCGAATTCGAATCCGGACAGAAATATGAAAACAAGTGTAATATTGGTGATATCCGTCCGTATCCGATTCGTTTTCATCCCTACACATATGTTGATATGTTGGGGGTAAATAAATACACTTACGTACGCATTAGCTAACACGCATGCATCACCTGAACGAACAACCTGCTTTTTACTGCTTCCGTGGTCGTCATCTCTGGTTTCATGCAGTAGCATGCAGGCAGGCATACACGAGCCCAAATCAAATGGTGCTCGATCGTGACCGTACCGTGTTGTACCGTTAGAGCATCGAGGTGTCGCCGTCGACGTCGTTGATCCAACCAAACTTGTCCATGTACGGATTGGCGAGCGTCTCCGGCGGGTAGGCATCGATGCAATCGGCCCAGGCTCCCCTGTCGGTCATGTCGCCGGTCACCTCCCACACGCAGCTGTTGCACTTGAACCCGGACCCGAAGGTGACCATGAGCACCCTGTCCCCGACCTTGAGCCGCCCCTTGGCCTCCATGTACGACAGCACGTACCAGAGGCTGCTCGCCGACGTGTTCCCCCACCGGTGCAGCGTCATCCGCGCCGGCTCCACGTCCTCGTCCTCCAGGCCCAGGCTCTGCTTCACCGCCTCGATGACGGCCGTGCCGCCGGGGTGGAGGCAGAAGTGG
The DNA here is from genome assembly GCF_019320115.1 of Miscanthus floridulus. NCBI lineage: Eukaryota > Viridiplantae > Streptophyta > Magnoliopsida > Poales > Poaceae > Miscanthus > Miscanthus floridulus. The sequence continues at coordinate 129,445,109 of NC_089581.1, read as the reverse complement.
TCCACCCCGGCCTTCAAGTTGATCTTTGGCGCCGCGTCGCCACCCTTCTGCTGCTTGCCGGATCCGGAGCCCTGCATCTGCGGGAACTGGAAGAAGAGCCTCCGGGCGAGGTGGCGCGCGGTGAACCGCGCGAGCTCGGCGACGGGGAGCACGCGCGGCGCGAGGCGGCGCAGGTTCACGGCGAAGGCGCGCACGGCGGCCTTGGGGAGCGCCTTGCTGAGGCTGATACCGACGCGGCCCTCGCCGTCCTCCCGCTGCATCGCGCACGCGTGCGCGTCGTCGCTGGCGCCGATGTTGGCGCGCACCAGGCAGCCGAGCTCCATCTTGGCGCGCCCGCGGTGCGCCGGGTCGTTGGTGACCAGCACCGCGGAGCCGCCGCAGCGGAACAGGCAGTTGGCCAGCATCATGGACTTGTCGGTGCCGGAGTACCAGTTGGGCGCTATGGACTCGGACGACACCACGAGCGCCAGCGCGCGGGGCCGCGTCCGCAGCGCGTTCCGGGCCAGGTCCAGCGCGATGAGCCCCGCGCTGCACCCCATCCCCGTGAGGTTGTACGCCGCCACGTCCTCGCGCAGGCCGTAGCGGCGCACGATCCGGGACGACAGCGACGGCGACGGGGAGAGCATGGAGACGTTGAAGACCAGCACGTCCACGTCGCGCGGCGCGAACCCCGTCCGGGCGAAGAGCTCGGCGATGGCCTCGTCGAAGAAGGCGTCCATCTCCTTCAGCGAGTCCTGCAGGGTGGGCGTGTCCTCGCGGCCCTCCAGGATGTTGCGCGGGGCGTAGGTCTCCTCGCCGATGCCGGAGCGGACGATGACGCGGAGGAGGAAGCGGTAGTCGGTTAGACCCAGCCGCACGTTGCGCTGGATCACGTCGCCGGCCGTCTCCGTCGACAGCTTCCGGTCGTCGCGGGGCTTGTGGCACACGTAGTCCAGGAGGTAGCACCGCGACTGCCGGCGGCGTGCGGCGGCCGTCCAGGCCAGGTACGCCATGGCGTGCGCAAGGATGACCCACGTGAGCAGAGGAAGCAGCTCCATCGATCAGTGGATCTTGCTGGATTGGTTCTCTTGGTGCTTGAGCTACTAGGCACGTTGGTCTGGCACCATAAGAAGAGAAGTTGAGTGTGTGATTACTTGCATGCTTATGCTAGAGCTGGGGGTATAGTGTGTTTATATAGGCGCCGCGCGCGCGTCGAGCCCGGCTCTGCCAGAGGAGCTGGGCCAAGGGGCCTGGCTCAGACGAACACGGGCTTTGCTGGGCTATTTTGTACTTTCGACCAACCTTCTAGGTATTCTTTATTTTTGCTCAAAAAAAGGTATTTTTTTTTTCTTCTATCGATAATTTCATACTAGAAAATACTGGTAACTTTGAGCTGCCACCGGCTTCCTGCAACTGTTTAGATAGCAGCACTCATTTATTGTGATTCAATTAAGAGTTAGATCTAATTAAAGGAGATCCTCTAGTCGCAGATAAAGTAACTTTGATCAACATCTTTTATTTTGAAATCTGCTTATATTATCTCACACCTGAAATTAGACACCTCCGGCTCCTCTTTATTCCATTGAAAAACAGCTGTGAATGGCTCCTCCGTTTGGCATGGCTCCTTGCGTGCATATCATATTGCCTGTTCATAAGTTTTTTTTTGGAGACAATTGGTTTAAGCGAGAACGACTTGGCAGAGCATCTCTAGCAACTTGATAAAACCACTCTCTAAAACTAATTTTTGCTGAAGAGGTCAAAAGCCAAAGTCCAACAACTCCCTATGGTTGCCCATTTTCCGCGCGGCGCTGCTTTGACACATCAAAGTTTGCGCCACGACAGGGTAGGAATTCATTTCTCGCGTGATCTAGGGTGTTTGATTCAGGACTAAAGTTTAGTAGATGTCATATCAGGTATTTAGGTACTAATTAGGGCATGTACAACCCATAGACAGGTGTTCGTCTCTAAGCACCTCAAATCTATCATACAGACAAGTATAAAGACAAATCATACAACCCACTGACAGGGGGTCGGTCTCTAAACTGTTTAATGCTTTGCATATAGTTAGGATCAACTATAAATAAATTTTTGTATACCATTATATGGCTATTTGATAGAAAATGTATCAAGGATAAATAAGAGCAACATGATTACAATATTTTTAAAAACCATCAATATAATAATTATATTAATTAAAAACCATCAATATAATTTCTGCAGTCCAATACACTTTCCAGAACCAAATATTATCATATAGCAATTCCAGAACCATATATTAATTAATAATAGCAATCCGGAGATAATGATAATAGGTAGCACATATAGTTCATACAGAAGGACTAAAGTTCATGATATGCATAGTAAAATAATAAGGTGGTATCATCCATCATCTCTCATGCATGAAGTTGACGTCCATATCATGTCAGGTAGGTTGCACATGTACTCCAAAAGCCATCAGGTCGCCTCAAATCTCCAGAAACCATCATCTGCAAGGAAAAAAATAGTAATCAGATGATTTTTTTTTAAAAAAAACATTACTCGGTGCAATGGGAAAGGATGAGTTGGCACATGTCTTTCAAAAAAATAATCTACTCTTTGCAAACAAACAGAAACATGAAGAACAAAGATGAACAGCATGAGCTACCAGGATGACTTAGCAACATTTGCACACTAAACAAAATCAGATAGTGCGAAGCAACTGCCTCTAGAATGACCGTAGGCACACCATGATCACCGCGGGTATAACCCTTCCATCCATAAGGACATTTTTCCCAGTGCCAACACATACAGTCAATAGTTTAACTAGTAGATGATTCATGCCTGAAGGTTGACACACACAGAGACTTTTTTTTTCAGACTATTATTTTCATAATCAGTTGACAGACAACTGGACTATTGTATACTAGTGAAAAAAATATAAATTGAAAGACCCTTCACTTGGAGAAATTTGCTGTTAAATTTCTAGAACCATATCCATGAACAGGGGCCGCGGGAGCATCGGCCACCAAACCATATCCGGCAGCACGGGCAGCTGGAGCACCAGTGCCTCGCCTAGAACTTGAGCTCAGATTTCTCCCCCGGTGATTCATGTTCCCAGAGATTTGGGATGGATTGGGGACGGAGGAGGCTAGGTCTTGGAATTGGGGCTTGGAGATGGAGGATGGATTGGGGGCGGATGGATTTAGGATGGATTGCCACAACTCCAGGTGAGGAGGAGGAGAATAACTCGGTGGGCGAGGGATGGATTGAGCGCGCACGGGAGAACAGCGACGAACGCGCATGGGAGAACAGCGATGAGCGCGCGCGGGACATCTCGAGCACCGTCGCTGAAGGATATTTTGGTGCGACGGCTCCCTCCAGCCCGCGCGAGCGCCCCGGATCTGCGCTCCGTCGAGTCGGGAAGACGGCATTGTACAACGCTGCTCGGGTCATCTTCTCAGCATCGGAGCACGGGCCGGCTCCGTCGCCTCGCGAGACGACGCTGTGTCATGTGGGGAAAGGCCTACACCAGGAGGCGCCGGGCCAGAGACCTACGCCGAGCAGCGGAACGCGCGGTGACGTGGTGACCGTGGCGGCTGCGGACGCAGAAAGCGCAAGCACGGTTGGCTCGGGCAGGTCGAGTGGCTAAGGAGGAAAGATATTATTAGTTTCCTTTTCTATTATTAGTTCCTTGATTTATGGAGTTTGTTACTCCCGTTGGTTGGGGGCTATGCCCTTATATTCTTGTAACCATGACAATTGAGGTTAAGCAAGATTGTTATCCCTAACCTTCTCTCTCTCTTTCTCAACCAAAGCCGACGGTAGAGGGGCATAACCTCACCGGAGAAGACGGCCAGCGGCTACGAGCTACGTAGTCGCGGTCCGGCCAGCCAAGGGTTCGACGCCCTTGACAACCTGGTATCACGGTCTCGTCATTCCTCACCCACCCGCTCTACCCACCCCTCCACGGCCGCCGCGCCAAACCCTAGTCCACCGCCATCGCCGCCGTCTTCCACCGCCTCCGCACCCAGCCCAACAACCATGTCCGAACCAACACTCGCCGAAGTCATGAACATGCTGTAGTCCATGAGCGCGGAGATGAAGACCTTGAAGTCCGACATGGCAACCATGAAGGACAAGTCCTCGTCGTCCTCGGGCGGCGGTGACGGCCATCGCTAGGAAGGGCCGCGCGATCAGGACGTCCACCCGAAACACAAGAAGTGGGATTTTCCCCGCTTTGATGGCACGATTGATCCAATGCTCTTTCTCAACAAGTGCGAGTCCTACTTCCGCCACCATCGGACCATGGCAGAGGAGCGCGTATGGATGGCATCGTATCATCTAGATGACGTCGTGCAGCTGTGGTTTACCCAGCTTCAGGACGACGAGGGCACGCCGCCGTGGGGACGCTTCAAGGACCTCCTGAACCTACGGTTTGGACCTCCCCTCCGCTCTGCCCCGATGTACGAGCTCGCCGAGTGCAGACGCACCGGGACCGTGGAGGAATATGCCAACCGTTTCTAGGCCCTCCTGCCTCGTGCCGGCCGACTTGACGAAGCGCAGCGCGTCCAACTCTTCACCGGGGGCCTCCTTCCGCCGATCAGCCACGCCGTCCGCATCCACAACCCAGAGACGCTCGCGGCGGCCATGAGCCTGGCGCGCCAGGTGGAGCTGATGGAGTCCGAGCGGCTGGTGCAGCACCCTCCTAGGGCACCTCCGTGCGGTCCTCCTCCCGCACCTGTACCTCGCCCTGCACTTCAGGCGCCCCCACCACTGCTGGCGCTCCCAGCTCCTCCGGTGATCTCCCAGCAGGGACGCGGCGAGGGCAACCAGCGCCGCCTCACCCCGGACGAGATGGCGGAGCGACGCCGTCACAATCTGTGCTTCAATTGTAATGAACGGTACACCAGGGGCCACAACCGGTTCTACAAACGCATCTTCTTCCTCGATGGCGTGGAGATCGATGACGACGCGGCCGCGGGCGATGCTGCAGCGGCCGAGTCCGGCGACAAGGACGCGCCCATTTTCTCCCTCCATGCGGTGGCCGGCGTGACCATGGGCAAGACCATGCAGATCCGCGTCAGGGTGGGCGCGACATCCTTCATCGCCCTTCTCGACACCAGATCAACCCACAACTTCATCGCCGAAGAGGCGGCGCAGCGTTTCGGGCTGCCAATCCAGCCTCGTCCGTGACTCACGACAACGGTGGCTAATGGCGAAAAGGTGCCGTGTCTGGGCGTCATCAGGCGCGCCCTGCTCGTCATCCACGACATCGCGTTCGTCGTCGACTTGTTTGTTATGCCTCTCGCAGGATATGACCTGGTGCTCGGCACCCAGTGGATGGAGGCCCTAGGGCGCTTGACGTGGGACTTCACCGCAGGCACGGTGTCGTTCGAGCACCAGGGCTACACGACATGCTGGACAGGGGTGCCGCTACAGGAGGCGCTGGAGCCCTGCGGATGGCGCATGGCGTTTCTGCGTCGACTACCGAGCCCTGAACACGCTCACCATCAAGGACGCGTTCCCGATCCCCGTCGTCGATGAGCTGCTCGACGAGCTTCACGGCGCCCGCTTCTTCACCAAGCTCGACCTATAGTCGGGATATCACCAGGTCCGCATGCACCCTGGCGACATCCACAAGATGGCGTTCCGGACTCACGATGGCCTCTACGAATTCTTGGTGATGCCGTTCGGGTTGTGCAACGCCCCGGCAACGTTCCAGGCACTCATGAACGACGTACTGCGGCCTTTTCTGCGTCGTTTCGTCCTTGTCTTTTTCGATGACATTCTTATCTACAGCCAGACATGGGCGGAGCACCTGCGTCATCTTCGCGTCGTGTTCACCACGCTCCGGCAGCACCAGCTCTTCGTCAAGCGCAGCAAGTGCGCGTTCGGCGAACCATCGGTCTTCTCCAGGCTTCGACAGGGGGATTTTTGTAAAAACGGCGACGAAGGGACGAAGTCAAGAGACCCGTTGTACATGCCCTTAGAAAGACTAAACATGAGTCTAATTAGGCTTAATAGATTTGTCTCTTAAGTTAATCTTAATCTGTGTAATTAGTTTTATAATTAGTCTACGTTTAATACTCCATGCATATATCAAACATTCGATATGACAGGGACTAAATTTTAATAGGTGGAACCATGTCCTGCCGCCACGGACCTCAATGTGTCCGCGAGGTACGCCGTCCTCCTTCCTTTCCACCATTTTCCCAGCTCAAACCCGGTGTGGCAGCTGTTTGGTGAAAATTTCTTCAGCTGTTGTCTTCAAAATACGACATGCCAAGAAACGTGTCTATTGAGCGATCCTAAAAATGATCTGCAAGTAAGAATATAAAAAAGTTTCCCTTCTGATACCTTTTACCTTTTGGCTAGCTTAAAAATAGTGTTTTATGAGAATATTTTTTTCCAGTTGTTACAAAAGCTCTTATAGAGATGATTTACAGCAACGGGGGTTCCCTCTGCACAGGCTTTGGAAAAAAAAAGACGTTTTAAAAAAATCTGTTTGTAGCAGTGAATTCATCAGAACATACAAAAAGAGCTTATAATCTAAGTTTGAAACAGTTAAAGTTAAGATAACCCTAAGACTTTGCTTCACTTTTTATGCTTGTGGAGGGGGTAGTAGAAAGTGAATTCGCATGCGGTGCACAGAGAGGAAGTTCTATATATGTCATTTGTGCAAATTAATCTTAAAGTTATTAAAAACATAATGTCTTTCTCAGGTCAGTCTCAGCGCATAGTTTCATGACTTTGTTTCAAAACTGACATGTGAAAGTGCATCTAGCCCTTTAGTGAGTTTTGTATGATTGAATGACAACGTGATTAAAAGTCTAATCCGTTTGCTAAGTGTGGATAGGTAATAGGTTATCTCACAGGTACTTAATAAAAGCCAAAATTATGTGTTGTTGTATAAACAATCTAGTTCAAGCACAAGACAACAATACAAATGGAATTCATGCAAAGGCTTATTTATTGTGGGATTTTCATGTACCATGTGAAAGCAAGTCCGGTAAAAATTAGTTGATGAGACATGATCGATTGCATATGGAATGGTCTCATATTTGAAGCTTGCCAAATTGAAATGAAAAAGATTACAATACAAAAGAATGGATGATTCAACACAAGATGTGACTTGATGGCTTGAAATGGTGAAGATAGCAAGGAAAGGCTTCGAGGTACATGAGTAGTATCTGATGTTGATCTTTGAATCAGAGGACATTCAACTAACTCAAAGCAAGGACATATGGGGTTACATCTGGGGATCCTCCATTTTTGCTTCAAGTAAGGCTTACTCTCAATTGTTGGGTTCTATACCAGTGCCACCAATATACAAATGGTTGTGGAATTTAAATTGTTTGCCAAAGAGGAAGGCGTTTTTTTGGCTAGTCATAAAGGATCGGCTAAGTACTCGGGAGATTTTGAGAAGGAAAAATATGAAACTACAAAGCTATAATTGTGTTCTCTGTCATCTGGACAAAGGAGTCCTTACATCATCTCTTCTTGGACTGCCCGTTTGCCATGTCTTGCTGGAATTTGTTGGGGTTGGCACATCTAATCCAAGGGAATATAGTTGACACTCTTAATTTGTTCAAAGCTCAAATTCACAGACCTTTCTTCATGGAAATTATTGTTGCAATGTTTTAGGCTATTTGGTCTGCTAGGAATGATGCCATCTTCAGGAATCAACAACACTCTTTGCAAGCTTGCAAAGTGGTCTTCAAACAAGAATTAGCTCGAGTTAAGCTCAGAGCTAAAAGTGACCTACGATTGCAGTTACAATTATGGCTAGACAACTTTATGTAATTTTGCTTATTTTCTTTGTATCCTTCTTTGTTTCATGAAGCTTGTATTCGGCAAACTCTGTTACTAAAAGTTTAATAAAGTTCAGTAGGGGGCAACCCCTCCCGTTTTCCTCAAAAAAATGGCAGGGAAGTACGTTAATGTGGTAGAGATAAGAGAGGGTCTCAAACTGGTCACAAGGATTTATCTCGATACATTGGAGTTCCACAAAGGATGTGCTCTTGGACGCCGAACCACTCCGATCAAGACCTTGGATCACCACAACTAAGGAGGACACAAAGGTATGCCTCACAACAAACATCACTTCCTGTCCCTTAATGTTATCATCACTTTGGATCTTGATCCACCAAGAAAAGAGTCTCGTCGTCCCCATACAACTCCTTGACACCGCTCCATACCAGGCTAAAGGGTTGGCAAGCTTGCTAGTGAGCCCCTAAGGTTCCATGGCACTGACACACCAAGAGTACAAGTGTGGCTCAGACAATAATAGCAAGACAACTACCTTTTATTGAAACTCTCTAGGCTAGATATTGCACTAATCACTCACTAATATTGTGCAAATTACCTTGGATAATCACTTTATAACTTCAATTGCTCCGGTATTCTTCTAAAGCACTACTACAAAACTGCTTTTTGAATACATAATTGATTTTCAGAGGCAGGCATAAGGATCATTGTATTTGGTGAATGTCCTAATGGGCAGCCTATGTGCATCATAAGAGTCGACCCATTAATATTTTTAGAGGAAGAACGTGCAATGGGCTGTCTCTGTAAATCATATTCATCTTGGTATAAACTCTAGGTTCCTAATACATATAACCCATCGCCTACCAGTCCCCCCTGCCACCCAGTCTCTCTCCACCGCCCCCAATTTTTCTTTGACATAGTCCTCACTATCCCCCCATCTATCCTCCTAGCCGCTTCTACGGCATGACAACTAGGATCCACTCCTCTGCTCGCCTCTCTCGGCATAACATGGCTGATCGGGGTCTTGGTACAATGACCGAGATCCCTTTCTCCACCAACGCTATCCCCTCTCTTTGGCATATAGTGTGGTTGCATCTGCGCACGACGAGAAGCCACTATGTGTGGTAGGTAGCCTGGATTTACCAACAATAGGTCAGGATCAGGCGCAATCAACGAGAGATCAAACTTGTTGAGAGGCTTTGACACTTTAAGAAAGTTGAAATGACTTATAATTTGAAACGGAGGGAATATAACCTTGAACCCGGCCACCACTGCTTACAGTGAAACTTTTTTTTTCAAAAGTTTGTATTATTTAAGCCCACATGCAGTAGCACTAGTGTTGGCGTGTTGCTAGCTGGACTGGAGGTGGCCAGTGACCGGACCAGCTTGAAGGTCAGCAGAACGGTTAGAGATGAGGTCAAGATTCTTGGCTCCAAGTAACACAGTGCTGCACAACTAATCGCTGAAGCTAGTTAAACTCGATCAGGCCGGTGAGTAGGGTATATATATATATATATATAGAACTACTATCCTGTAGCTGGCTACAGAATAACTTATTCTGTAGCCACCTTGAGTTATGATAATTACTATGTTATTTTACGAGATTATAGTAACTCCTTACTAAGTGGTTTAATATAACATTATGATAAATATCCCCATGTGTTATAGTAACCCAACTATCGTAAATATGTATTTATATTATGGTAAATTAGTATATAAAATTATAGTAAATGGAGGTGGCTACAGAATAACTTATTTTGTAGCCGGCTACTGAATAGCCTCTCCCTATATATATATATATATATATATATATATATATATATATATATATATATATATATATATATGATCAAGTTTAATTAGTTTATTCTGTAGTCACTTTGAGTTACGATAATTACTATGTTAATTTATGAGATTATAGTAACTCCTTACTAAGTGGTTTACTGTAACGTTATGGTACATATCCTATGTGTTATAGTAACCTAACTATCGTAAATATGTATTGACATTATCATAAATTAGTATATAAAATTATCATATATATATATACACACGCGCGCGCTATTCTACACCCTAGGTGTAGAATACTATTCTACACCAAACTGCTATACTGAACACGTTCAGTAGTCGCGTTTCAGTATTGTTTAGTATTTCGTGTTCATGGGTGTAGTACTAAGTGATACTGAACGTGGTTCAGTACTATTCAGTATTTTTTTTTCTGGTCAGTTAGAATAGCGCTGCGTATATATATATATAAATATATATAACACATAGAGATATTTATCATAACATTACAGTAAACCACTTATAATGTGTGATTACTTGCATGCTTATAGTGTGTTTATATAGGCGCCGCGCACGCGTCGAGCCCGGCTTCGCCAGAGGAGCTGGGCCAAGTGGCCTGGCTCAGATGAACACGGGCTTTGCTGGGCTATTTTGTACTTTCGACCAACCTTTTAGGTATTCTTTATTTTTGCTCAAAAAAAGGTATTCTTTATTTTTTTCTTCTAATTATCGATAATTTCATACTAGAAAATACTTGTAACTTTGAGCTGCCACAGGCTTCCTGCAACTGTTCAGATAGCAGCACTCATTTATTGTGATTCATTTAAGAGTTAGATCTAATTAAAGGAGAGCCTCTAGTCGCACATAAAGTAACTTTGACCACATCTTTTATTTTGAAATATGCTTATATTCAGCATGTTCGTTTGTTGATTTCAGTCAGGGCTTATCAGCCAGCCAATACTATTTTTCTCTCACAACAAACCAGTACTAACCGGACTTATCAGCCCAAAAACCAACCAGCGAATAGGGCGAATCACATACCTGAAATTAGACACCTCCAGCTCCTCTTTATTCCATTGAAAAACAGCTGTGAACGGCTCCTCCTCTTAAACCGTCCGGTATGGCTCCTTGGGTACATATCATATTGCCTGTTCATAAGTTTTTTTTTTTTGAGACTATTGGTTTAAGCGAGAACGACTTGTCAGCTCTAGCAACTTGATAAAACCACTCTCTAAAACTGATTTTTGCCGAAGAGGTCAAAAGCCAAAGTCCAACAACTCCCTATCAATGGTTGCCCATTTTCTGCGCGGCGTAAAACGCTGCTATGACACATCAAAGTTTGCGCCACGACAGGGTACGAATTGATCTCTCGCGTGATCTAGGGGGGTGTTTGGATGCATGACTAAAGTTTAGTAGATGTCATATCGGGTATTTAGGTACTAATTAGAAAGACTAAACATGAGTCTAATTAGACTTAATAGATTCGTCTCGTAAATTAATCTCAATCTAGGCAATTAGTTTTATAATTAGTCTACGTTTAATACTCTATACATATGTCAAATATTCGATATGACAGGGACTAAATTTAGTAGGTGCAACCATGTCATGCGGCCACCGACCTCAATGTGTCCGTGAGGTACGCCGGCCTCCTTCCTTTCCACCATTTTCCCATCTCAAACCCGGTGTGGCAGCTGTTTGGTGAAAATTTCTTCAGCTGTTATCTTCAAAATACGACATGCCTAGAAACGTGTCTATTGAGCGATCCTAAAAATGATCTGTAAGTAAGAATATAAAAACGTTTCCCTTCTCATACCTTTTACCTTTTGGCTAGCTTAAAAACAGTGTTTTCTGAGAATATTTTTTCCCAGTTGTTACAAAAGCTCTTACAGAGATGATTTACGGCAACGGGGTTCCATCTGCACAGGCTTTGGAAGAAAAAAAAAGGACGTCTTAAAAAAATCTGTTTGTAGCAGTGAATTCATCAGAACATACAAAAATAGCTTATAATCTAAGTTTGAAACAGTTAAAGTAAAGATAACCCTAAGACTTCACTTCACTTTTTATGCTTGTGGAGGGAGTAGTAGAAAGTGAATTCGCATGCGGTGCACAGAGAGGAAGTTCTATATATGTCATTTGTGCAAATTAATCTTAAAGTTATTAAAAACATAATGTCTTTCTCGGGTCAGTCTCAGCGCATAATTTCATGACGCTGTTTCTAAAAATGACATGTCATATAAAATGAATGCTGCCCTCTGCGACCTACGCGGGAGGGCGATGGATCGGAAACGGTGGCCCATGCACCGCCCATAAGTGATCGAATGATACAGTCTGGTGGCGTGGCGGCCACCGGAAACAGGTTAATGCGTATGGTTTTCGGTTGCCCGTTTGGAGATCGCAGCAGGCGACCACTTCCATCCTTTCTTCGTCGTCCCTTCTTCTTAACAAACATGGCCCCCGTGATGCGACGTGAATATATGATACCATGCTCGTGGCGTGCACTTCCTTGACTTGACATGCACGTTGAAGTACAGCTTATCTTATTAGTCGGCCTTAAGGGTCGCTGAGACTGGTCCATCGTCGGTAAGCCATCTCCAGCAGCTTTACGTATTCTTTCAAATTATAGGACGTTTTGACACCGTTGTTTTACTAGTTATTACTATGTATCTAGAAATTATATATATCTACATCCATATCAAAAGCTATGTATATCTACCAAAACCAAAACGCATTATAATTTAGAATGAAGAGAGTATCGGTTAATTTGATTTGACATAAATTCAAACTATAATATTATGAGTTTATATATAGATGAAAAATACATAAATACATGATTCAAACAAAGTGAATTCAAATTTAAATTTGAATTTAAAAGTTATTGTTCTCAATATAACATAATTCATCACAACGTTAAGTCAACAAACTTGAACATATCGATGCATATCAACTCTCTCCTCCATTGTTATCACCACCACTTGGCTCACTACTTTCGCTGATTGCACCGGCCACTTGATCCACCGAAGTTATTGGGGCGTCGTTCATTGAGCTGTAGATTGATGAGCCCTCGTTACCACCATATTAAATAGATCATAATATGCTAAAAATCTAAACTGATTACCAAATAATCAAACTATATGTTGGAATAACCAGATCTATTTCTAATATTAGACAACGAAAGGTTTCTTCGTCCTTCATCACTTACAACCGTTCGATAGGAATATGACATACTCAATCTCTCTCCTGTGCGTGTTCAAGTTAGATTAGCATGTCCAAATACGGTGCCAAGTCCGATTTTAGAAACAAAGTGTTTCCGTGGTCTGCTACTCTCTCCCATGCGCGCGCGTATAAGTGAAGTGTTTAGGAAGTGCGAAATCTGATCCTAAAACAAACAGGAACGCGTGACAAAGTTTCTCATTATTTGTTATTAGTCCTTCATCATTGTCCGATGGGGATCTGACAGACTCAGTCTCTCCCGTGCATGTACAAGTTAGAGCAGTGTATCTAACCACTATGTGCAGCCTGATTCTAAAAACGAAGTGCTTCCATGGTGCACACTACTCTCTTCCATGCCCATACAAGTTAAGTATACAGGCACGGTGCGAAGTTCAATCCTAAAACAAATTAGAACACATATCATGATCATTATTAAAGTACACATATCATGATCATTATTAAAGTTTCTCCTTAATTGTTAGCAGATCGCGATCGTCCATATGTTTCTCTTTGAGACGTTGAACATACCAGAGACAGTGATCGCTGATTTGTCGGCGTGCATATATACATGCACGAAGACTGAAGAGGCGACCGAGCGGAAGACAGAGACGAGATTCATTAGCAGAGAAAGGAATGGAAAACTAGACGACTGTGCCACACACGTTCTTAAGCCCCCTTTGACAAGGCTCATCCAAAACGGCTTCATCAGTGAAGCCAAAGCCGGTGAAGCTAGAAAAACTGGCTTTTCTTGGCTTCTAGTTCATTTTAACCCCGGCTTACAAAACGGCTTCACGCTACAGTGTCTCGATTTATGCAAAATAGATGAAGCCGAAGTCGGCATAAGCCATGCCAAAGAGGCCCTTAATTACATAAAGAGGGTCAGCTTGGACGAGGATGACTTATGAGCTCCTAGCTCTAACCATTTTATTTCATATTTTTTGAAAATATATTTTTTCTGATTTTTTGGATAATACTTTAAAAACACTTTTAGTTAGATTTACTTTATTGAACTTTTAACTTAGTCCTATTTAGTATTTACACCCTCTGACGTGGTGCTATATCAGCAAAACCATTGTCGAAACTACCCAAGCAAAAATAAACGTTTTTAAAATCCTGAGGAGGTCAAAATACTTATTTTGTAGTTTGTGAAGAAAAATCGGACAATCATGCTGTCTGAATGCAGTAAACCTAACTTTTTCTTTTCTTGTATATATATTATATTGTTAGATTGATCTTGTCGGGTACCATAAAAAGGGGTCCCCTAAGCGAAAACCGAAAAAATCGCTTAGACCATGTCAAAATCAAAGCCAAGAGACAACTACTGGCTAGCCCCCACCTTGTCCGAGGCTACCGATTCTCCGCCTCGCTCGAGGCCTCGCACGTAAGGCCTCGGACGGGGAACCGATTCTCCGTCTTGCTCGAGGCCTCGCACGTAAGGCCTCGGACGGGGAACCGATTCTCCGTCTCGCTCGAGGCCCCGCACGTAAAGCCTCGGACGAGGTGCCGATTCTCCGTCTCGCTCGAGGCCGGCTCGGCAACAACCCCGTCGCCTCCGCCTCGACCGATCTCCCTGACAGAACGTCACGACCAACTAACGCGACCAACCACTCCCGCGACGTCAGCCGGACGACGGCTCGACACAGCGGAGTGGCCGACGAGATGGAAAGTCGCATTAACACCATGCCATCCGGGACAGGACGGGGCAGGGGTTACCGGCCGCTGTGCTTGGTATTGTGCCCACGATTGACGTCCGCACTGCACTGTGCTACCTAACCCTTGCTCCAAGGACAATACGGCATGGGGAGTCAAGTCTGGGTCACTGTAGCCTCAGAATCAGTGTACAGGACCAACTGCTCCCTCTGAGCCTCGGCAATCCGCTTCAGGGTCTCGGCAGCCTCGGGATTCGCGCCCGCCGAGCCCCCCACGATGGCTCGGCCTCGGCACCAACTGAGCCTCGGCTCTTTATGCTGTTGACACACAGCGACCGGCACGTCGTCCACCATGCCCTGCATCAAGCTATCACTGAAGCTCCCACGTCGCACAGGATCAGGCGTGACCGGCGTGTTGCTTCAGTGCATCAAGGACAAGACCGCTCTGTCGACCATGCCACCACAGTGGCAAGCTACAGGGCTCGTAAACACCACCTCCGCTCACAGGATGTCGCGTAGCGAACACATGTATCACCCCTATCCCCCTTTAGCTATAAAAGGGAGAGTCCGTGACTGTTTCTAGGGATAGAGGAACATAGATGGATACTCACGAGACACGAGCACGCGAGCTCACGGGTTCACGAACTCACGCATAGACGCTCAGACGAACACACGCTCAACACCTTGTAATACGCACGCTTCCCCGCTGCCTGAGATCAACATCTCAAGCAACCCACACCGCTCCACGCAGAGATCTGGGACCTGCTCCCTCTCTCGCCCTGCTTGTAACCCCCTACTACAAGCACCTTGGTGCAAGGAATATAAGATCGATCTCTCAGACTGGACGTAGGGCATCTATCGCCTGAACCAGTATAAACCTTGTGTCTCTTTGCATCACCATCCGGGATTAGGGGCACACAGTACATTATCACTAGTTGGTTGAGGGCCCACCGGTCCAAAACACCGACAGATCTCTAATCTCAAACTGGGCCCAACGGCCCAGTTGGGCCTTTGATCCACGCCCTGATCGGGGGTGACCAGCCCACTATGGCTGGAGGGCCCCTATCACACTATGCTATATATAGAGGTGGGGGCCGGCGGCTCTGAGTACAAGGTTTACCGTGAGCCGAGCACCCCACCGAAACCTAAACCCTAATCCCGATCAGAGAGGAGCGCATCCAGTGATGGGAAGCCACCAGCTGCGCCGCCCCGCTCCACCGACGTCAATGACTTTATTGACCTCTTCCCCGAACATCGCTGCCCGTGCGCAGACTTCACCGACAAGGCGACAAACGAGATGGCGGCTTCTAGATCATCTCCCTCTGCGGTGTCAGGTTTGACACGTTCTTCTTCTATTCCTCTCTCTCTCCCTCTCTCTCTAGTTCATGTTGTTGGTTGTTCTAAGCCAAATAGAAATGAATCAATCCCCAATCTACACCTAGATGATCCTAAGGATCCAACAATGGTACTAGAGCCGGGTTATCCTAGTGTGTAGATTGTAGATCGGGGTAGAAAAATGAAATAGAATTAGAACCGTAACCCTAACTCTAAGGAAGAAGACCACCGTCACGTGGGAAGAAGACCGTGCCGCCGCTTCAATGGCGTGCGGGAAGGAAGCCACCCCGAGCTGTCGTGGGCGCGTGGGGTAAGAGACAAAAAGAAGGAGATGAACGAATCGAAACAAAGTTTTATTTTCCAGAAACGACGACGGCTTGCCGGATTTGGACCGACGGCCGCCGGTAGCAAGACCAAAACCCCACCCTAGAAAGAGGGGAAGTTAAAAAGTAGAAGGGGGTGGGGAAACTGACCTTTCTCCATCTCCGTCACTGGATTCACTCTGGGAAGATCGCCAGCGAGGTAACCCTAGATCGGCAGGCCTTCGGCCTCGTGCCGGGTCTTCGAGGTTGCGCCGCTGGCAAAAGGATCACCCAAAGCACAGCTCGATGGCGACGCGCTCACCCTCGGGTGAATGCGCTCACCGGTGAACAGGGCTATGGGGGAACCGAAGAGGACCGACGGTGGCACTGCTACGCTGCTCCTCTCCCGACTGCGGCGCTGAGGAGGAAAGAGAAAGGGAATGAAGAAAATGAGTCTAGGGTTTTGGGGATGAGCCACGCCCAGGGTTTTTGATCTTGCAATATTGACACCTGGCCATCGGATGGAAACCAGCGGCTGAGATCGTCTGGACCGACATTAGGCCCAGGCGGGGCAGCAGATTCCCGGCCTAGGCCCAGGTTGCGGCCTAGGCACAGGACAGCGGGCGCACGCCGGGTGAAGCAGGCTGTGCGGGCCGCACTCCACCGGCCGGGCCGCGCACTGTTTCTGCTGGGCCGGTTACTGTTGCTATAGATTGGGCCAGAATGAACAGTAAATAAAGTTTCGAGTTTATTTAATTTTCAGAAGCAGATTTTGATGAATTTTGTCTAGTTTAATATCTCTGTTAAAATTTGAACCAACAGGATAATTTTTCAGAGAATATTTGAAAAAAGTGTAATGCTTCTGAAAAATAGATAATGAATTTTTTCATGTTTCTGCTGCTAAAAAATAGTTTATTCTCTAGTTATTTTGAACCAACGTGATATTTAATTGGAGAAAAAGAGATTTTGAGATGATTATGATGTTATTTTCTGACCAACGTTGTTAATAACAATATCGTAATTTTAATGATTTTATGCATTATTTTTATTTCTGTCCAACGGTGATGTAGATTTAATGTATAAACAGTTGTATGTTTTAATTTTGACCAACATTGGAATCAAGACATACAATTATTGTTATTATTTATGTTCTCACTCTATATGAATTGTGTTTTCGGACGAATACAACTTGATGGGTCGTATCAAAGAGATCCCCACTCTCAAAGGTGAGAACTACACGGAGTGGAAGAAAAAGATTGACCTAGCCTTCTCTTGGCTGAGGTGGACTAGGTAATCACCTCACCGTATCCCACTGAGCCTATGACACCGATAAGGGAGACAAATGAGGTTGATGCCGCTTGGGCAACTAGAGAGAGGGGTTTTGTATCCCAAAAGATGTCCTATGACCTTGAACATAGGAAGTGGGTCACTGCCAACAAAAAATGTTTGGCTATGATAAAGAACACGATTGAGCCTGCAATTGTGGGTTCAATCCCAGAGTGTCACATGGTCACCGAGTGACTCTTCAATGACATATGCTACCCAGCTGATAAAACAACTGGTGACAGAGAGGTACTCTAAAAATGGTGGCATAAGAGAGCACATACTAAAGATGAGCAATTTGACATCCAAGCTAAAACCAATGGATCTGGCTCTCAAGAAAGAGTTCTTTATCCATCTGATTTTTGCTTCCTTGCCAAAGGAATTTAACACTTTTGTTGTCAACTACAATAAATAGCCTGAGAAGTGGGACTTAGAGAGGCTTATGGCTATGTGTGTGCAAGATGAGGAGAGAATGAAAGCTGTCAATGGTGGCACTATCAATTATGTGAAAGACAACAAGAAAAAGAATAATAATGCTAACTCCTTCTCAAAGTCAAAGGAAAAGGGTCCCATGCTGCATCAGCCTCAGCAGAACAAGTTCACAGTAGAGAAAGACCAGTGTCTCTATTGTAAGAAGACGGGACATTATAAGAAAGATTGTCCCGATTACTTAAAGATGATCATGGCAAAGAAAGGTGAGAACATTATTATGTTCATAAATGAATTCCTATATGTACAGTATTCAAAATCTACTTGGTGGATTGACTCAGGTGCAACTGTTCATGTTGCTAATTCTTTACAGGGGTTCCATTCGACGAGGACTACGCAAAGAAGAGAAAGACACGTTAAAGTTGCAAATGGAGTCTGAGCAGATATTGAAGCCGTTGGTGATCTTTCTCTAGAGCTTGTTGATTGCTTCACACTTTTACTTAGAGATGTACTTTATGTTCCCTCTTTACAGAGAAACTTGATTAGTGTTTCATGCTTGAACAATGATGGATATGATTGCCATTTTGGAAATAGCAAATGTTAGATAACATTTAATAATGCTTGTGTTGGTCTTGCTATCTTATAAAATGAGCTTTATTTGTTATCACTACGTGATGATGTGAATGTTGTATACAATGATGGGAATGTTGCATGCGACAATGGGAATGTATCATCGTCTGTGGATGTAAACAGAAAACAAAAGAGAGCTCACGATGCGTCGTCGAAATTATGGCACTGTCGTTTAGGCCATATTTCGAGGGGGAGAATAGAAAGACTAGTTAAGAATGATATTCTTCCTCCAATAGAGTTCTCAGATTTAGAACAATGCAGAGAATGCATAAAAGGAAAGTATGTAAAGAAAATTAAGAAAGATGTCAAACAAAGCGCATGAATTTTATAGATTATTCACACAAACATCTATGGTCCGTTTCCTGTAAAGAGTATGGATGGTTATGATTCGTTCATAACATTCACAGATGATTACTCCCGTTATGGCTACATTTATCCAATCAAAGAAAGAACAAAAGTATTAGATAAATTTAAGATATTTAAGGCAGAAGTTGAAAACCAACACAATTTAAAGATTAAGATAGTCAGGTCCGACCGTGGGGGGAGTACTATGATCGGCATACCCCATATGGCCAAGTTCCTGGACCCTTTGCAAGGTTCTTATAGGAGAATGGCATAGTAGCCTAGTATTCTATACCGGGCGAACCTCAGCAGAATGGAGTACTGAAAGACGCAATCGTACCCTAATGGATATGGTGCACAATATGATAAGTTACTCTACCTTACCGTTGAGCCTGTGGATGGAGGCATTAAAACCGCCATTCATATTCTCAATAGAGTATCAAGTAAGTCGGTGCTCAAAACACCGTATGAGTTGTGGACTGGAAGAGTACCCTCACTAAACCACTTACGTGTGTGGGGGAGTCCTGCTGAGGCTGAAGTATTTAACCCCAACATTGGGAAGCTAGATCCCAAAATAGTAAGTTGCTATTTTATTGGCTACCTAGAAAAGTCAAAAAAAATTTGTTTCTACTGTCCAGACAGATATAGAAAGTTTGTGGAAACGAGACACGCTGTCTTCCTAGAGTATGAAATGATGAGGGGGAGCATGGTAGCTCGAGAAATTGACCTTGAAGAGAAGCAGGTGTATGTGCCCACTTCGATGATTCATGAGCCTTTTTTTTCTCACTACCTGCTATCGTTGTACCGACAGTGCAAGATACTGTAGTGCCAGCACCTATTGTTATTCCGCCTGTGGCAACAATGAATGACGATGAGGAACCTATCCTTCAGGATCTTATAGAACCTATTGCCACACATGAGGGGAGCAACAACAACCTCAAACAAAAGATGTGCCAAATATGGAGGCCCCTAGAAGGTCTCAAAGAGTTAGAAAATTAGCTATTCTTGTTGACTATGAAGTATACAACACTGAGAAATTTCAAATGGAGGATGATCCCACCTCATTTAAAGAAGTCATGAGAAGTGATCATTCATCAAAGTGGCTTGAGGCCATGGAAGATGAAATGAAATCTATGAATGCCAATAAAGTTTAGGGCTTGGAAATAATTCCTAAAGGAGCCAAAATAGTAGGCTATAAATGGATGTACAAAACAAAACTTGACTCTCAAGGGAATATAGAGAGATATAAAGCACGACTTGTGGCAAAAGGCTTTACACAAAGAGAAAGGATTAATTACAATGAGACCTTTTCTCCAGTCTCATGTAAGAATTCATTCATAATCATAATGGCATTAGTGGCACATTACGATTTAGAATTACATCAGATGGATGTAGAGACGATATTTCTCAACGGAGACTTAGAGGAAAATGTTTATATGGCACAACCAAAAGGTTTTATCATGGAAGGAAAAGAATAAATGGGATGCCGCCTAAAGAAATCTATTTATGGATTAAAACAAGCTTCAAGACAGTGGTACTTGAAGTTTGATCAGACAATAAAGAATTTTGGGTTTAAAGAGAATGTAGAGGACAATTGTGTCTATGCAAAGTTTAAGAATGGGAAGTTTATCTTCCTTGTCCTGTATGTGGATGATATCTTACTTGCTAGTAGTGATGTCAGTCTACTACTAGAGACAAAGAAGTTTTTATGCTCAAAATTTGATATGAAAGATCTTGGTGAAGCTTCATTCGTTCTAGAGATCGAGATTCACCGAGATAGAAGTAAAGGGGTATTAGGACTGTCACAAAAGATATACATAGAAAAGATCTTAAAGAAATTCAATATGCACAAATGTAGTCCCTCACCTGCTCCTATAGTCAAGGGCAACAGATATGGGGATTTTTGATGCCCTAGGAATCAGTATGAGATCGATCAAATAAAAACGGTTTCATATGCTTCAGCTATCGAAAGCTTGCAATATGCTCAAGTATGTACGCGTCCTGACTTGACATTTGTTACCAGATTACTTGACATATTCTAGAGCAATCCTGGAACAGAACACTAGAAATTAGTAAAGAAAGTCTTGTGTTATTTACAAGGAACGAAAAGCCTCATGATGACGTATAGAAGATCAGATTCACTCCATATAGTGGGATATTCTGATTCTGATTATGCGGGAGATGATAGAAAATCTACGTCTGAATATGTATTCACTCTCGCAGGGGGAGCTATTTCATGAAAAAGCTCAAAGCAAACCATCACTACATCGTCCACAATGTATGCCGAGTTTGTAGCGTGTTATGAGGCAACGGGGCAGGTGAACTGGCTAAAAGAAGTTCATACCCGGTTTGAAGGTGGTTGACGACATCTATAGACCACTTAAGTTATACTGCGATAATAATTCGGCAGTACAGTATGCTCACAACAATAAGTCAAGTGGTGCTGCCAAACACATTGACATAAAGTATTATGTTGTGAAAGATAAAGTCCAGAATCATATCATAAGTCTTGAGCATATAAGTACCGAAAAGATGCTCACGGATCCGCTTACAAAAGGCTTACCACCCAACGTGTTCAGAGAACATGTAGCCGGCATGGGTTTAAGGGAAAGCCTATAATTCCTGGACAAAAGAAGGCTCAAAGTTAAGTATTTATTTCAGAATAGAGTGGTGTGTTGTAGTTGTTAAATCTATTGGCAATTGACCGTGACGATGAAACATGCTCTATGCGCTAATCTGTAATGGAATGAACAAAAGTAAATGACATGAAATTAAAAGATGGTAGGAGATCAAGGGGGAGATTGTTAGATTGATCTCTAATCCCAAACTGGGCCCAACGGCCCAGTTAGGCCTTTGATCCGCGCCCTGATCGGGGACGACCAGCCCACTATGGCTGAAGGGTCCCTATCACACTGCGCTATATATAGAGATGGGGGTCGGCGGCTCTGAGTACGAGGTTTACCGTGAGCCGAGCTCTCCACCGAAACCTAAACCCTAATCCCGATCAGAGAGGAGCGCAGCCAGTGACAGGAAGCCACCAGCCGCGCCACCCCGCTCCACCGACGTCGACGACTTCATTGACCTCTTCCCCGAACGTCGTTGTCCATGCGCAGACTTCACCGACGAACGAGATGGCGGCTTCTGGATCATCTCCCTCTGCGGTGTCAGGTTCGATACGTTCTTCTTCTATTCCTCTCTCTCCCTCTCTCTCTCTCTAGTTCATGTTGTTGGTTGTTCTAAGCCAAATAGAAATGAATCAATCCCCAGTCTACACCTAGATGATCCTAAGGATCCAACATATATTCCTTTGATCGACGAGGAGAAGAGAACGGGCTCTTAAAGGTAGGAGGGGACGGCAGTAGCTTGCTGAGTTGTTATCGGCTATTTTCCAAAGATGGGCTATATACTGGGCTTGAGCCCAGTGGTGTCGTAAAGTTAGTTGGCAGCCGCAACCGCAATTGGGTTGGATGGGCCGGGCACTCCATCCGTGCCAACCCTGTGTGGAGTCATGCTTCCCGTCGAATCTGATAAATTCACCAGCTGACAGCTGTGCATAAGGACCGAGAGCTGAGAGCACGGCCGCCCTCGCCTGCCGCGCTCGACACGTTCTCCCGTGACTCACAAGGCGCACGCATGCGGCATGCCGCCGCCGCCGACCTCACCACCTCGGCCTCCCCGCTAGGCTGGACACGTATCGTAGACGTGTCACCATAGAACCACGGGCAACACGCGCCCGCTACTAAAGGCAAAGCTAGGAGGGGCCTCGTCTCCACGTGCGTACCCGTGCATGCGCGGCAATTCGTTGATCTCCGAATCTCCCGTCAGTCTCTACGCACCTGAACGTCTGTCTGAGTCCATGGCCAAGGTCGAAGTCGACGCTAGGGCCACGGCGACGAGGGCGGCGGCAGCGTCGCGGAAGACTGGGCAGCCGGCGGCGGCGAAGGGGGGCGCGACCATATCCGTGACAGTCGTCCTGCTCGCGCTGCTGGTGGCCTCCGTCGCGGCGTTCCTGACGTCGTCGTTGCCGCGCGCCGGCGACGGCGATGGAGTTGGCGAGGGCGTCGGCAAGGGGGTGCAGGAGGGAGCTTCCGGCAGGGCGGGGGAGGCAGCAGGGAAGCGCGCCGAGCCCGTCGAGCATGCGGTCGGCGACGGCGTCGGCGTCCCGGGGTTCAACAGCCGGCTGGACGCGTTCCGCACCTGGGCGGCGCTGACGTGGACAAAGCTCCGGCGGCCGCGCTCCGACGAGCCACGGTATGTCATGTGTGAATGTGAACTAGCTAGCTCTCGGTTTCCTGCTCCGTTGCTTGTGTGCCGCATAGCCTAATCAGTATTTATCAGCTAAGGATACGTACGTATGTGACGTGGTCACCGTGTGTGTCCTTCCTTGTGCCAAGGTACGACGATGCCGCCACCGGGAGCGCCGGCTCTGTGGCGGACGCCGCGAAGAGGAGCTTCGAGATGGGCAAGGAGACGGTGGAGCAGGCGGCGGCGTCCACTGCAAGGCCCACGCGGGACGCCGCTGAGACGGCCAAGGAAAAGGTGAAGGGAGCAGCCTCGCCGTCCGACGGCGCTGAGCTCTGAGCAGAGCATGCCTCGTCTTTTATGTAGCATCGTGTAAAAAGACTGTACCGCACATGTGACATGTCCGATATATGTACACCAGTCTTTCCCTACAGTGACTAGTCTAGCCTACTAGTGCATAGGCAGCATAGTCTGGCTCAGTTCAGGACTTATCGCTGATATGACTGATTTATAAGATTGATTTGTTGTAAGAAAAAAATATTATTTTATAGCTAAAAAAGTAGGACCGGTTTCCACCGACAAATATAGGCATAGCCATGCGCGCATTGGCATGTGAGCTGAGTTCTGGATTTCCACTTCCGGATCAGTCCGCTTGTTGGTCAAGGCGCACAGGTTGTGCTAGTATATGTTGGCTCTCTATTCACCGTCCAGAGGAAGATGTCAAATCTGGTGGGATGAAATAAAGTCTTAGTTCATCCACGTAAAGTTTACTTTCTATTTCATCAAATATTTTAGACATATACATAAAATATTATATATAAACTAAAAAATAACTAATTGTAAAATTTACGACTAATTTACGAGACGAATCTTTTAAACCTAATTAGTCTATGATTTGACAATATGATGCTACCATAACACATACGTTAATAATGGATTAATTAGGTTTAATAAATTCGTCTCGCGGATTCCTGATGGATTTCGTAATTTATTTTTTCATTAGTATCCGAACAACCTATACGATACCCTGTATGACACTTGATGTGATACCCAAAACTTTATATCCTGAATTCAAGCAAGGCCTAGAAGCGAAAGATGCATGACAGAAATCAAACAAACGCAGGGTACCAAATGCTACTACACCACTTCTCAGGACTGAATTGTGGCAAGAGCTAGTTTTGCAAGAGGACGAAATGGTCAAGGCAGGATCAGTCCAAAGACGATGAGCCTTCAGCTCTCAACAGAGCAGCCTGCACTTGAGGTGGCTGGACTTGTCCTGCCCTGGCTATCCAGGTATACCATACTATTCCGGATGCCCTGTCCTACATGTCTTTGGTTCCGAGCTCCACAAACCAGAGCATTTTGTTTGCAGAGGAATCCGACGCAGCCGCAGTTACTCAAGGTTCAGCAGAAAAGGAGCGCGCGCCCACGAAAGTCATTACCGCAGCGAGGGCGCGAGGAAGTGTCGAACGCTAGTTCACTCACCGTCGTAATCGTCCGGTGCGAGACAACTTTGCAGAGACGACGGGGTAGGGGGTCCGGTACGACTAACAGGGATGTACGGGGCGGAGCGACGAACCATCTCACGGGCTCTCAGGAGGAGGCGGCGGAGGGGGTGGCTTGGAGGAGGAGGAGGAGGGGTTGGCTTGTCGGAGGCGGCAGATGGGGAGGGGGTTGGCTTGTCGGAGGAGGCGAAGGCAGAGGGGGAGGGGGTTGGCTTGGAGGAGGAGGCGGAGGCGGAGGGGGAGGAGGAGGGGGTTGGCTTGGAGGAGGCGGAGGCGGAGGAGGAGGGGGTTGGCTAGGTTCGTCGCCGGGGCAGATGTCCTGGAACACGGGCAGCCTCCTGGTACGGCGGCTGGGGCCATGCAGCCACTCGGTGAAGAGGGCATCCTCCTCCGCAATCGGGGGCCACCAGAACGTCGGCACACGCGCCAACAGCACCGGCTAGGACGGACACATCTCGGCCTGCTCCGGCTGCTTGGGTGGCGACAACGAGCTCCCTTCGTCGGCCGGCGGGGACTTTATGGTGACCCTAGATGGTACCGTCTGCTCCGGCGGCGTTGCCTCCAGCTGCCTGGGTCCTTCGCTGGCCGGCGAGGCCGTGATGGTGACCCTGGTGCGTGCGGGCTGCTCCGGCGGCAGCGGCGGGTCTCCGTTGCTGGTCGGGGGGTGGCGGATGGTGACGCCGGGCGGCGGGTAGAGTCCTGAGGACCTCCTGGGGATGATCATGGTGGTGACGCCGGGCAGCGGGTAGAGCGCAGGTGACCCGTACAGTTGCATGGGTCTTTGGACGGGTGGTCCCAGTTGCACTCTTAGTCCGGCACCGAATCTCAGTCCCACCCACGACAGCGGGGCCACCAGGATGTGGGGCACTCCGGTCCACCCTACAGCAGCTGGAAGTTCTTGTTCGGGGGGATGCGGAAGCCCGGCGGCGGATGGAAGTTGAAGGGGTAGGGGAACTCCGGCCCCTGCTGGGGCTGGATCTGGATGTTGGGCGGATCGACGCCTTGCCATTGCCCTGGCGCTGGCTGCTGGCTCGAGGATCCCGCCTGTAGAAGAAACACACAAATTAAAGATATATGGCACACCGAATCGGTGGTCTCTCAGAGTGTCCACGTATATTCTATTTAGTTGGTGCGTTATATCGAAATTCCACGACTCAGATGAAGTGTGTCACAACCAGGCTTCCTCCATGCATTCGACAGTGGATAGATGGAGCAGGAGGACGCATTCAATGAAGTAAGGCTTCCTTAGGGATTGTACGCAGTACACAAATGGATAGCGGCGCGTAGCAGAGGACGGTGGATTCTCGGCATGCATAGCCGGTGCCTAATTACCATGGTGGTAGGCATGCATGCGAGTACGCGTGCGTGCATGCTGCTGCGGCCTTGCTTGCTTTTGTATGCTTGCTGGTACTACGTGCGGGCATCTGTGAGCCGCGGGTGAGTTTTCCCCACGCCTCCGCCTCCTTCCTCCCTCTTCTCTGCTCTCGACCTCCTCTCTCTTTGCCTCTCTCTCCACGCGGCGGCGTATCCAGGCGGATAGGACTAAGGATGGCAACGGGGATGTACCCGTCGGGTATCGCCGAAACGTTCTCTTCCCCGCTACGGAGAATTCATCCCGTCCCCGTCCCCGTTAACTGTCTCGGGTATAGATTCTTGCCCATCCTCGAACCCATCGGGCATCGGTCGGGTAACAGATACCCGACAGGTACTGCATACTCGATAAACAAGGACACTTGGGGTCGTAGCTTTACAATCGAAGACGTTTCTTCTTCACCTGGGTATAAGTGTCGGAGTCTCAGAGATGCCAAGGAGAAGGAACGAGGTTGCGAGGAGGATGAGCAAAGGTGGCAGAGAGACCGAACTGAAGAAGCGAGGGGCACGAGCGCTCGTGAGGCAGACGTGCTTGTGCTGCTGGTGGAGATAGTGAGGAAAAATTAAACTAGAGTTCCTAGAACACACAAACTATATATATATATATATATATATATATATATATATATATATATATATATATATGATTGTTTAGATTTGGGGCAAAATACCTATGTTGAGCTTCTTTGAGCCTAATACTCGCATGACAGCTTAAAATGTCGGGTTCCCCAACGGGTAACGGGTAAACATAGAATGTTTCCGTACCCGCTATATCCGTCATGGATGGATTCTTGCCCATTTAGATGCCCACGGGTAAAAATATGATTCCATCCCTGTCCCTAATGGAATACCCGTCAGGTATCGGAGCCCCGTTGCCATCTTTAGATAGGACGAGGCGGCAGCGCACCGGCCGGCCAATGCCGCGGGCGGCCTGTCGGGGCCTCTCTCTCTTCCTCTCCCTCTCCCTCTCTCCAGATCTGCGGCCGCATCGGTCGGCCTCCAGCGCCCCTTCCTCTTGCTTCCCTCCCTCGCAATCTCACGAATAGGTCCCTACTCACAAAGGAGCGAGTTCACAATAGATCTCTCGAGATGGCAGGGGAGGAGGAGAGGAAGCGGGTGCTGGTGGTGAGCGGCAGCGGCTACCTGGGCCAGCACCTCCTCGCGGTGTCCTCCGCCGCTGACCGCCTCGACGTCGCTTTCACCCACCACAGCCCCGCCCCGCCACAGCCTCTCCTCGACGCGCTCCCCTCCATCCGCGCCGACCTCCGCTCTGGAGACAGCCTCGAGGCGATCTCTGCGTCCTTTAGCTAGGTACAATACGCGTCCGCATTTCCCACCGCGCGCAACTCTCTACTTCATACGAACTTCTGCTATCACTGATTCGGTGATTAACTGATTGGCGATTACTTGGCTGGACGTTACATGAATCACGAGATGACTACTACATTTCTCCGATAACAGAGCATACTAACATGTACCTATTATGTTCAGCCACACGTAGTTGTCAACTATGCTGCGATGTCAGTTCCTCGGGCATGTGAAATGGATCCACCTGCTGCTATGGCTACCAATGTGCCTTCTTCACTTGTGAATTGGTTGCTGAGTTTTGGGAATGACGACTCACTTTTGATTCATCTATCAACTGATCAAGGTACATCACTCACAATCCTTGGTGCCATACTCTGCTACTCAGACATTTTTATCTGTGGTGCATACTGCATGTATGTTCATCCTAGACTCAAGTGTACAATGAAATATGCCTCTCTTGTACTGACAGTTTATGAGTGAGTGAAATCCTTCTACAAAGAAGAGGACGAGACAGTGCCGGTGAACATGTATGGAAAATCTAAAGTTGCTGCAGAGAAACTCATTGTTGAGAAATGCTCAAACTATGCCATCTTGAGAAGCAGCATTATCTATGGGCCACAAACAATCTCTCCTGTGGCAAAATCCCTTCCCGTTTAGGTAAAATGCACTGCTCAGCACTCATAAATAGTTTTATGTTCTTCTCCCCAACTATAAGTAAGTAGAGTCATGTTGCTAATGTTTCAGAATTGAAACTGATTCTACAGGACCAGAGAAGTGTCTAACTAAGAAAAGTACTTGCCATTTGGATGCAGTGGATGGATGGTGTTCTTTCACAAGGCCAGCAGGTTGAGTTCTTCAATGATGAATTCTGGTGCCCTGTCTATGTCAAAGATATGGTGGACGTAATTTTGTCATTGACAAAAACTTGGTTATCAGGTATGAGTTTGACTTGTGCATTTGTGGAACTCAATCAGTAGCAATAATTTTTCTTGTGTTCACTCTATAAACAATTTTAACATGTTCCAGTTCATATATTATAACGCTTCAATATTAATGTTTTCCTATTAGCAATTGTTTTTCATTGTGCCATGGTGACTGACATCAAAGTGCATGCTGCAGATGGCAAAAAAGTCCAAGTCCTCCTGAATGTTGGTGGTCCAGATAGGGTATCAAGACTGCAAATGGCTGAGTCTGTTGCTGTTGTTCATGGATATAACCCCAGTATAATCAAATCTATGTCTGCATCATCGGTATTATCTTTCCTCTAGAATGTAGCATTGAATCATCCATATGATATCTGCCTATTTAGTGTTAACACGAGTACTATTAGAACACATTTATTCAACGAGCATGATGTTTTAGATACAAGTTGGTCTTAACTTCACAACTGAAACAGTATCCAACATTGAGCATTGAGGTCCCTTTAAACATTTTGCTTCCATATGCTTATTTTTGCATCATAATATCTTGTAATGCCCGCATCTACCTGTTGCCCAGGTTAATCGAGGGGTAGCTTCTCCACCAGACATATCCATGGACATCACCAAGCTAACCCAGATTCTTGGTATCAAGCCAATCTCATTTTAAGATGGAGTCAGAAGTACACTTGATGCAGAAGCCAGTACATGACACTTCCTCAACAGTTTGCTTGAGTTCCTAGGGGGCTGCTTGCATTCAAATATGAAAGTGTGACATAGAAAATCACATTTAATTTGTGAAATTTTAGTAATGGTAAATTTCTATTGGATATATGTGAAATATGTAACTTTGTACCTCCTAAACACCAATGGCATCATCGGTGTTACTGCCTGGTTGTGCTGTACCGTTATGAATAAAAATGACATTCATTTTAAATCACTTTTCCCCCACAAGGATGTAACTGTATTGTACATGTATACTACAATTTACAACTAATGTTACCCTCATGTTTTTTTAGAGTTTTAAGGCTTTGCCCGTCTTAGCATTAAACAAAGACAATAGCATTAAATTACAGCATTCAGGTGGATCTACCCTCATGTATTTTGTTTGTTTGGTATTTTTAGATTTGTTGCTGCCTAATATTTGGCTTTAATTTCTAACCCTACCTTGGTGAGTTAGTATTCTATATAGTGCATAACCCTGTATTGGATTGAATAGAAGTGCTGGCTTTGCTACTGCATTACTCTTTCTTTTCCTTTTAATGAAATGATACGTAGCTCTCCTGCGTGTTCGAGAAAGAAATATATGCTCCACCGTATAAATTGAAAGATGTATAAATTTAAGTGTAAATTTGGAAGGTGTATAAGTTCTCTGTGGTCCTAATTGAACATATAACTTTGTTCTATCCAAATGCGTTCATAATTGAGAACTTCTCACTGTCCGACAATGACAAAGAGTACGAAAATAAGCATCACAAAAACCACCGAATAATTGGTAGACTCAAGTGGGTTACCAAAACCTTTTGTTTTATATTTGTTTTTTTACTATTTAGCTTGGATAAAAATTGTTACAAAAAAGGTTAATACAAATAAGTGATAGGCATGCCTAGGTTTGAGACGGCCAATAGGACATCAGTATAAGTATTTGTCACTTTTACAGGTGGAGCATCATTCTAGAAATCTCAGAGCTATCTTGTGACAAATTCAAGGAATTGTGTATTGTGTAAATATCAAAGACACAAGCACAAAAGAAAATATTAAAATAATTATTCTGAAACAATGATAAGATTGCATAGGATACACATACAGGGTAACAAGTATTATTGGGGGCAGCAAGACTGAAAAACTACCTTCTAGGTGAAAAATGGCCTTATGAAGAAGGAAAGCCGTCGCCTGTACTGATCTTCTGAGATGTTTTCTTTTTCTTATTCCCATTACCATCAAAGTATGGGAGGACACGGTGGTAGCAGGCATATAACTATACAAATGCATTATCGCTGCCATATATATGGTCTAAGTACTACCACGTGAAACGGTTCCACATAGACTGATACCCCATGGCAGAGTTAGTAAAAATAATATTGCATATTACAGCCACCATAGTATCCCTCGTAAATGTTAAAGTGCAGCCTGTCCGAACTTTATTTAGTTATTACTGACAAGGAATTCACATGGATACCCAACACTGATACTATGCTAGCTACGTAAAAACTTAACCACAATGACAATTGCAAAGGACCTCGTATCACAATATAGCTGGTATAGGAATTGTGCCGCTATTTATGTGGTGAATGTAAGAAATAACTTAATCATGCGTAGTCAAGTTGTGGACATGCCCTATGCCCTCAAAATTTGAATAAATCCGTGAAACTTTAATATTTATTCAACTCTTTTTATTTTAACAACTATCTCAGGGCCTCTCGTAGGGTAGCGGACACATTACAAGGATATACAATATGATTGATGCCACCATAGTAGGAATTAGGATAGCAAAGATGGTAATGGTGAGCTCATCTTCATCTAAGCACATCTTGAGAGTGTCAGCTTCTTGCTTCTGACAATGTACTCCGGCTCTTGCTTGATGTTTTCTTTGATAGTTTCCAGCTTGCAGCACTTATCTCAGGTTTTTTCTTAAAATGTTGAAATAGGTTGGCATTTGAATAGGGGGCTTATACCGGTGGTTAGTGTTGAGTGTGGAGTGTCTTGTTGTGAAGGAGGATATAGGCGATTGACGGCGGGTTTAGAGGGTGGGTGCGCGCCATTATCGGCGACACTGAGCAGCATTAAGGGCCAAGGGTATCAGGTTTGTGGGGGACAGCAGCGGCAACATCGGGCCAATGGAGGTGACATCATGAGCGGTGTCGTGGGGGCGGTGGTGCGACGTGTAGTGGGTGGCGGTGCAGAAGAGACAGCAACATGACGCTGAGAGGACGACACTAGTGTGTAGGAAAAGGAGCGCGGGTGAGTGGGCACTGGCGGTGTGTGTGGCTTTAATTTGCATGCGGTCTGCTGTGCGCTTTGTTGGTTGCATGGGTGTGGAGTAGATATAGCTAACTCGGGCGCACCCAAGCAACCGGGAAGTGGAGGCGGCGTGGAATGGAAACATTGGCGGGTCACGAGGTGGGGAGAGCGTCGGCCATGGTGCGCTCCCTGCGCGAGCTTGAGTGGAGGGAGGAAAAAAGAGGGGAGAGGGGTTCGCTTAACGAGGAGGCGTGCGAGCGGCCGTGCCCCAAAACAAGAAAAAGGAGGGGTCCGGTATGGGGGTGAGGGCGAGAGTCGAGAGCCGACAGGGTGCGGGAAAAAGAGAGAAAACGAACTATGCGAGTGAACAAGGTGAGTGCGGCATAGCCAAACGAGAGCTGAACGCAAGTGGGTCCCTTTATCGACTGCGTCCGCATGTGTCGATGCATGCGTAGCACGGTCAAACCAGACACTAGGATTGGGACATGGCATCAATTTAAGAGTTTCAATCACTCCAGACTACTCGAATAATAACTTTTCCGCACTCGCCGTCCTCGTGCACTGTGCGCTTCGCCTTTTCCCGGCCTCTGGTCCGCTCTTGATCCTCGCCCTCGTCCCCGTACCGAACCCCCTCCCTTCTTTCTTCTTTTGGGGACACGGCCGCCCACACGTCTCCCTCGTCGAGCGAATCCCCTCTCCTCTCCTTTATTCCCCTCTCCGCTCGCTTGCGCAGGGAGCGCGCCATGGCCGACTGTATCCCCACAGCGTGAACTGGCAGTGTATCCCATCCATGTCGTCTCCACTTCTGGTGCGCTACACCCCATCTCCGTTCGCCACTATAAGATGCCCTTGATCCTTGCTCTTCTTCTTCATCCCCATCCCTCTCGAATCCAAAGCAGAGCTACGAGATCCGGTCGTCATTGTGGAACTAGGTTCGTCTGACAGAGGGGATGGTGTAATCTGAGAAGGGATCTGGTTTTTGAAGAAGTTCAAGTCTACCGTTAGTTAGTTTGGTCTTAGGGTTCACAATGTTTGACTTCTCAGTCTCCTGTTTTTGGATTTGTTGGTCATACGCCATGTTTTGGATAATCATTATCTTATTGTTTCTCCATTGCCCTCGTCTATCCCGACTTCTGGAGTAAGCCTTGGTTGTACTAGGTTGCTCTTAATCATATAACTTTAAATCCCAGTGTAATTTAGTGTTCGACGCCGTGTAATCTTTCGTGTAATTCTAGATTTACGAAATGTGTTGTAGCTTCGTCTAAGGGGAGTGGATCCTAATTCACTCTTTTGTAAATCCTCACGTTACGAGACGTACTTGTGTTGTAGTTTTTGCTCTTTTCACCTATAATGTAATCCTAGCCAATGTTGTGCTTTGAATCTAAGTGTGTTAGTTGCTTGAGCCCAACTCCATCAAATACTTCTTTCTACTAACATGTCATTGATTTGCTGGCCTAGAATAGGCACCATGTAATGACAACCAACCTCTATGTTCGTTTACAACATTGTAACGAAAAAAGCCATGTTACCTTTCGTTCCCATATTTTTCTATTTAATGTACTAAATATACCAATCTTTCGTAGTAACGCAATGAAAAAACATATTAGATATATGAGCCATATTTCCTAAGATTTTTCCTATACCAAGCACATCACCCGCAGCGAAGCGTATGTGAAACCTCATGAAAAGAATCAGAACCAGAGATTATTTTTATCAACCGAAAATGGCATCTGTTGACATTGGTAAAGAGCACATCACATATGAGCAATCATAGATGCAGCAGATAGTACCATCATCCTGCACATTTTCATCTCATTTTTCACTTGAGGTGGTGTTTAAATCCAGACAGTAAAGTTTAGGATGTTACATTGAGTGTCACATCGAGATGTCAGTTTGGATAGTAATAATAAAACAAATTACATAAGTTCTCATTAATCCGTAAGACAAATTTATTAAGCCTAATTAATCTGTCATTAGCACATGTTTACTGTAGCACATATTGTCAAATCATGGACTAATTAGGCTTAAAAAATTCGTCTCACAAATTAGTCATAATCTGTGCAATTAGTTATTTTTTAATTTATATTTAATATTACATGCACGTGTCTAAACATCCGAGATGATAGGGAGTAAACTTTAGGTAGAGAAGCTAAAAAAGGCCTGAATTCCAGGTAACTGAAATCATTGCCAAAGCACTGTGTGGTTATTTGTATGTGACAAAAATTGAACGTCTGTATTCAGGCAGCAGAAAGAAGAAACAGTATTAAGGTTGCAATAAACAGTTGTGACAGGCATTAGCCTGATGACCGAGCTACATCTGGACATGCAACACTTTCTTTTTTAGCATCCAGTGCCAGAAACAAAAGAATGAAGTTCAATTTTATGTCCACGAAAACATTCTTGCTAATTTGCAGCCACATATATGAGGAGTATCGTAATTGTACGGTAGTTGATCTCTAGATTGTGTACAACTTCTGTTTATTTATACAGTTTAAATGCATCACTGGTAACATAATCTACCAGTGGAATTATCTACTGAAAACAGAAGCTAAAGCTGAACTCTCTTATGGAAGTATGGAATTCCCAATAAAATTCGTCTTTGAGATGTATATTTTACAATATCAAAACAAATATATGAGATGTAGCCTGAAAATACATTGAGCTATAACAAGAACAGATAGGATGGAGACTTATTCATTGCTGACTTCTGTTGAAAGGAACATCATTTATGTCAGTGGCTCAGTTCTTATGTCTCTAGTTCATTCAGATGTTTGTTCATTGGACAACCCCTAAGGGTCAATTTATAAACTCTGACACAATTAGGGACTAAGAACAAACCTAGTGATATCAGGTTAATGAATTGATTCAATTCAAAGAATCGTAAATGTTTGTTTTCCATCATAATGTAACAGCAACTTTGGCAATCGCGCATTCAACTGAACTTAACAGCGGATTCGTCCTCTGAGATAACTACCAGACATAAGCATAGGAAAAGGAGACATAGCTACTACTCAGGCTTATGTAAATGGCTTCATGAGAGGTGAACATGCAATCCACAAGACAAAATGTGATTCGAAAGAGCTTAATCCCTACTCACTACTACTATTTCAGTAACAGGGAAGAACCTTGTGAAAGAAAGCAACAGTAAGATGTTAGATGTGTTTTCCTTGTTGTCTGAATTTACGCAGCAAGAGTATACCCCAATAGTGCTATCAGACTACTTCATAATTTTAAGAAACAAATACAGTTACAAAATCATGCAGGAGATCATCTATCATTTGATCTAAACCTCATGAATAAATACAAATGGCCCCAGAAATATTTACCTCATAATATCTGTTGTTCCTTGGGGCATACATCCTACGATGTCCCTCCCTCTTGGGAAACTGAAGAATTGAATGAAAAACAGAAATGATTGATCAGTTTCTGCATATTTGAGTGCTGCCATATTCCTCTCAAGTCTCAGTAGTTCTACTTCCTCAATTTTATTCACGATTCTATCCCTATTAATTATTGGTGCCAGAGCACGGATTTGCTAAGAGTGAGAAGATTTCCCTCCACCCACAGTCCTCTTCTTTTTCTAAACAGTTCAATTATCCCTTCATTTAAGTTGGTATGGTAAATTACAGGAGCATTTCTATTCAGCACTGGTGGGAATACAAATACAAAAAAAAAAGCACCAAATACAATGAAACAACTTTCAGATACAAAAATAAACGGCAAGGTTTCCTTCTAAGAAAAATAGTGAGCAAATGCGGGAACATGCATCTCTTCTAATTAGCAGGTCCATGTCTTGATGAATGATATATGGTGCTAATCAACAAAAGAATTGGTTACAGCCTTACAGGTTATCTTTGTACCGCACATGATTTAGGAATATTCAGTCATATCTGTAAAGTAGTTTAGACCACTGATGCAATGCTATTCAGAGTAATAGTAAACCGATGGCATATCACTTCCTTTCCCTACAAATGACTAGCAAATTGCACCCTCAAATGTAGGCATAAGAAATTCAAAGTAAAAGATTATGAAAATACAAAATTCTACCCTACAGATGTAGCCATATGAAATCAATGCATGAACTAAATTTCGTACATGATCTACCAATGCATTTTGGTAAACAGTTTCAGCTAAATGGCACTGAGAATTTGACTTTCATTTTCAAACCACGTCAAACATGCAGCATAACCCGCTTTAACAAAACGCAGTCGTCCAAATAATGTATCAATACCATTAACCCACGTTATCCTGCTTATAATCCCGTATATCACCGCAACACATCACCAATTCACCCCCAATACAGGTACAGCGTGTGCCCGAAACGTTTATGAGATGAGATCACAATTCACAAGTGGCTAGCGAATAATTACCTGATCATTGGAGGCACTGCGCCTGCCGCCGCTCCCACCTCCACTGGAGCCCTGAGAGCCGGAGGAGACCAAAACGAGGTCGAGGTCGCTGATGGAGACGCTGTTGCTGGGCCCGTTGTTGTCGACGGAGGTGGAGCGCCTGGCGCTGGAGGAGGTGCCCAGTCCGTTGTTGTCGACGAGGGAAGCGGAGCGCCTGGTGCCGGAGGGGGTACCTGGTTCGTTGTCGTCGTCGAGGAGCTCACCCTCCATGATGATGGTGCTGTCCGTTGCCACCGGGGTGGCTAGGAGGAGCACACCCTCCAGGTCGAGGTGTTCGCCGAGCGGCCCCCATTCCCGTCGCTGCCGCTGCCGCTGCTGCTGCCGCGGCCATCGCTTCTCGGGGTGGCGCAGTCGTTGCTGGGGTCCATCTCTGCATTCGAGGAAGCTGATTAGCGTTGCAGATACCATATTCTCGATATATTTCGGAAACCAAAATTTGCAAAACACGATAACGGATTGCGAGCAAAATGACGCACAAACACACGGAAACTGCAGAACTCGGAATTCGAATTGGATCGTGCAATCGAGCGCAGTGAAAACAGGGCACGGAGCTCGAACGCGTTCGCGTAGTCGCGCTGCTTGAACTGCTCTGATTTCGTAGCAGCACTGCATGAAATCGGAAGTTTCGGGGGAAACTCGAACCATCGAATCATCCAGTGGAGCCTCGCGCACGAACCCCAACTCCCCAAGTATCATCAAATACCAGGAATCACAGAAAACTGATCGACTACAAATCCAAACAAGCGCTATAAACACAACGGTTACCTCGAAGCATCGGAACCAAGTAGTCCGAGGATCATCCCAAAATTCAGGCGAAAACGCAAGCATTCGAATCGGGAGGATGCTGCGGTGATCGATCAGAGCGCGTACCGGGGATTCGGCTACCCGATCGTAGAATAGAAGCAATTGAAGGCGCTCGCTCTGTCTCTCTCTCCGCCTCGACGCACTTGAGTCTGCCTGATCAGCGGGAACGGAAGAGAACAGAGGATTGGGAAGGGAGAATGCGAGAGCAGAGGAGGCGGGGGTTTAAAGACGCGAGGTGGGCCGTGGCCCGTGGGCGTTGGGTTGCCTGGCTGCCTGGCTCGCTGCCTCGCTGTCGGCGTCGGGTCTGCTTTGCTTGGGGTTTAAATTTCGAGACCCAGGCCAGCGCTAATCATGTAGTTGGGTTTCGTTTATTGGGCCAAAAACTTATGGGCTTAGTGGGGGCCCAACCAGAGAGATGTAACTGTAGCATCTTACCTTTTGTTTTGCTAACTCCTTTCCCCCTTTTTCTGGCTATAAAGGGAAAACTTCTTCCCTTTTCTCTTATTCTTTTCAAAAGGGTAGAAATAATTTTCGAAGTATAGAAACTGCCAGAGAAAAGCTATAAAAAGAAGAAGAAAATTACCATTCTTTGATGATTTGACCAAATCGCTTGGTGGGAAAGGATCTTTGTCGCCCATCATCACCGTCTCTAGAGGTTGTGATTTTGAATACCTCTGGCGGGACGAATCGTTGGCAATCGATGGTGGTGATGCAGAGCCTTAGCAATGGCGACGCCGAACACCAGAGGACAGTGGCGAATCTAGCCTGAGAATTGGCCTAGGGCGGACTTATACTCTAAAATTTTCGCTACCAACAACAACTTATGTTTGGGTAAAAAATTTTGCTACCTCTGTCGCCTTCGCCGCTTCCGCCCTTCGGCTCCAACTCCAGCGTCCTCCAGGGGGTGGGATACGGTGCCCAGCCAAGGGGACCTAGGGCGGCCGCCTAGCTCGCCCTAGTGGTGGCTCTGCCTCTGCTAGAGGAGAAGTTGAGAGGAACTTATATGGCTGTTTTGAAGAAGTTGTGAGAGGGTCGATATTTATAGCTCGGCGAGGATCGCCTAGTTAGTGGTGGTGATAGTGGAGAGAAGGGAGGATTCGGCAAAGAAATCAAGGGGAGACGCCATCTCTCGGCTGGCTTTGCGGTGAGTGTACTTTAGAGATGGGGACCTAGGGGCAGAGATAGTGTGATATAGGGACGGAGTGGGTGGATGGACTGCAAACTGACTTATGTCTTAGGTAGGCTGACGTCACTGAGGACAAGTGTACGCTGTTGGCTGATATAGTTTGTTGGGTTTGGACCACAAATGCAATGATATCCATGCATAGTCTTTATAAATAAAACTGCTAGAGTTTACCATAAATTGCACAGAAGCTACTAAAAATATTGAATTATTGGACCAATTATTCCTTTTCTTGCTTCCTAGTTCTATCAACTTTTTATTTGTGTAAAAAAGGTATGAATGATTTTCATTAAGTAAAAAGTGGGGCAATATTATTATGGTGATTGCTATCATGGGTAAAATTCCATATACGCATGGAAAAGACCAAAGATTTAAAGACATGATCTATATAGTTTCCAGGCAAGTAAGAATGTTTTTCCATGCAAGGAGTTGGATGAAGGGTGATCATTCCAAATGATGCAAGCTCACACTTGGAAAGAAGAAAGAGAAAAACAAAACCCTATGATGAAATTGAATGGAAAGGTATATGCTAGGGATTTTGCTTTCACCGACCGAGATGCAATAGAGTGTGTGGTTGGGTTTAGGATAGATAATCATACTATTAAGAGAGAAACTCTAAAGTCTAATAAGTTATCTAAGTGCCACTAGGTGTGAAATGACTTTGCATATGCATTAGACCTAGTGACGGGGTGAGGCACAAGTGAAAATCCATTGAAAAAATATTTGAAAAATGCTAACTTAGAGCCAAAGGAGTTGTTTCATGTTGGACAACATTTGGGAGATAGGGCATTCGGAAAAGGAGTTGAAAAGGAGCTGATTGAAGTGTCATCATAAGCTTCTTCTAGCCTTGACCAAGCTTGGAAAGCATGTTCAAGATTTTTATGCTTTCAAACGCCTTGTCATCTAGCACGACATACATGTCAAGGGCTTGATCATTGGGTTGCAATAGCTCTTCCTCTCTTGGTGTGGGGTTCTTGAGATCAAGCACCACAAACTCATTCTCCACCTAAAAGGTCCTAATATGGCTAGAGGGGGGGGGGGGTGAATAGCCTATTTAAAAATCTACAAATCAACTAGAACAATTTGATTAGTATAACAAATAGCAAAATGCAAACTTGCTCTAGCTCTACAAGGGTTGCAAGCCATCTATCCAACAATTCTAGTTGCTATGATCTCTAGACACACAATTTGCTATGTCACTACTCACTAAGAGCTCTCACACTTGCTGCACTAAAGAGCTCCACCAGATGAACTTAAAACAACAAAGCAAGCTCTCAATTCTAATTACACTAAAGAGCTTGCTACAACTAGTTTGTAAGAATATAAATGAGTGAGTAGGGTGATTATACCGTCATGTAGAGGAGTGAACCAATCACAAGATGAATACTTAATCAATCACTGGGAGAATACCAAAGGGCAAGAGACAACCAATTTTCTCCCGAGGTTCACGTGCTTGCCAACACGCTACGTCCCTGTTGTGTCGACCAACACTTGGTGGTTCGGTGGCTAAGAGGTGTTGCACGAACCTCGTCCACACAATTGGACACCGCAAGAACCTACCCACAAGTGAGGTAACTCAATGACATGAGCAATCCACTAGGGTTACCTTTCGGCGCTCCGCCAGGGAAGGTACAAATCCTCTCACAATCATCGGAGATGGCCACAAACAATCACCAACTCGTGCCAATCCTCCTCCGCTGCTCTAAGCCATCTAGATGGTGGCAACCACCAAGAGCAACAAGTGAATCCCATAGTGAAACACGAATACGAAGTGCCTCTAGATGCAATCACTCAAGCAATGCACTTAGATTCTCTCCCAATCTCACAAAGATGATGAATCAATGATGAAGATGAGTGGGAGAGCTTTGGCTAAGCTCACAAGGTTGCTATGTCAATGCAAATGACCAAGAGAATGAGCTTGAGCCAGCCATGGGGCTTAAATAGAAGCCCCCACGAAATAGAGCCGCTGGCTCTACAGTCCACTGAAAAACGGGGCGACCGGACGCACAGGTCAGATCGACCGGATGTTGGACCCCAGCGTCCGGTCGCGCGATGTGGGCCACATGTCCCCTGCTTCAAACGTTGATAGCCTGATCTCAACGGTCATCAGTACATTTAAGTTGTGACCAGACGCGCTGCTTCAAAGTGACCGGACGCAGGACCTCAGCGTTCGGTCGTTTCCAGTAAGCATCCAGAAGCAAAAAATCATGCCCGATCAGACTCACCCAGCGTCCAGTCACTCAACGTCTCCCCTATGCACCACATATGTCATCATACGTCATACTAATCGGACTTAGGCCCTGAGTGTCCAGTCAATTCTCACGCCAGCGTCTGGTCAAGAGACCGAGGGTGGACTTCACTGCACCACTGACCGGACGTAGGACCCCAACGTCCGATCCCTATGCCACCAGCATCTGGTCACTCTGTGAACTCCTGTCTTTTCTGTATAGGGCGCCTATGGCACCGTTGGACTATCCGCACTCTACGGGTGGACACTCCGCCGGTGAAGTTTCTAACCCTTGCTCAAATGTGCCAACCATCAAGTGTATCACCTTGTGCACATGTGTTAGCATATTTTCACAAATGTTTTCAAGGGTGTTAGAACTCCACTAGATCCTAAATGCATATGCAATGAGTTAGAGCATCCAGTGACACTTTTGATAACCGCATTTCAATACAAGTTTCACCCCTCTTAATAGTACGGCTATTGATCCTAAATGTGATCACACTCGCTAAGTGTCTTGATCACCGAAACAAAATGGCTCCTACAACTTATACCTTTGCCTTGAGCCTTTTGTTTTTATCTTTCTTCTTTTCAAGTCCAAGCACTTGATCATCACCATGGAATCACCATCATCATGTCATGATCTTCATTTGCTTCACCACTTGGAATAGTGCTACCTATCTCATAATCACTTTGATAAACTAGGTTAGCATTTAGGATTTCATCAATTAACCAAAACCAAACTAGTGCTTTCAATCTCTCCCTTTTTGGTAATTGATGACAACCCTTACACAAAGATATGAATTAAGATTTAATTGAATCCACGTTGCTTGCCCAAGCATGTTTACCATGTGTAAAAGGATATGGACAAGTTTGATGAATCCTATATGGTATCAATTGCTCCCCCTACATATGTGCTAAGAGTTTGGATTGAAGCTTGCACATATGCTTAGATAGGAAATATAGGAGACAATGTCTACCAAATAATGCTAAGGTATAAGAGATGGACCTTTGAAGCGTGATACCAATCGGAGTGCACCAATATACTATCATTAACACCATTAGTAACTAGACATACACAAAAACTAGAATACCCCATGAGATCAACATTACAAGCAAGGGTCTAGTTTCCATAAAATAAACATAAGTCTAGTTGCTTTAGCCTATGCATGCTAGTTTTTTATTTCACCATTCAAGCATATAACTAGCATACACCACACAAGCATGGATGTTGAAATTTAAAACTTGTGTCGTGCAAGCAAATATATGAAATGCACATTCAAATGCAACATACAAGTTTATGAGCTTGCTCCCCCTACTTGTGTGCATTTTTTATTGATCCCCTTACAATGTTATTTCATTTGTTTGCTCCTCCTATCTTACTATCTTTGTGAATTTCTCTCCCCCTTTGTCAACAATTAGCATAAAAAGGTGAGCTCAAATTATAGATAGGTTGGGGTGAAACCATGTGAAATGAGGATCATTTTCCCAATTTGGTTCAATCTAGATCACTTGCAAAAGATTTTTAACTCGGTTTGATCCAAGGACAAGTTTCTTCACACCTCAAATAAG
The DNA here is from genome assembly GCF_019320115.1 of Miscanthus floridulus. Lineage (NCBI taxonomy): Eukaryota > Viridiplantae > Streptophyta > Magnoliopsida > Poales > Poaceae > Miscanthus > Miscanthus floridulus. The sequence continues at coordinate 129,403,883 of NC_089581.1, read as the reverse complement.
GGTTATCTTGTACCATGTTGAGTTAAACACTTAGAGCTCATTTTCTAGATCAAACACTAGGTTTACAAGCCCACAAACATGTCATATGCTACCACTAGAACATTTCAAACATGTAAGCAATAGTGGTACCATACAAGCATCAAATTCATTTGATTTTTATGAATGAGCCTAGGACATGATAGGAAAGACTAAATGCACTAAACAAGTCCTTAGCAATGGATGGATGATATGTCAATCAACTTTACCTTGCTTTGCTCGAAGGAGAGGCATGCCATATAATGGGGGGGGGGGTGCATCAACACATATTGGAGAAGTCAAGTATGTTCAATTCATTCCTTAGCTTGCAAAACCTCTTCTCATCAAGTGGCTTGGTGAAGATATCAGCAAGTTGATCTTCGGTGCCCACACTCTCAATGCAAATGTCCTCTTTTTGTTGGTGATCTCTTATGAAATGATGGCGGACATCAATGTGCTTTGTTCTTAATGTTGAACTGGGTTGTTGGTGAGCTTTACGACACTCTCATTATCATATAGCAATGGCACTTGCTTGAATTTGATTCCAAAGTTATTCAAAGTAGCCTTCATCCAAAGTAACTGAGCACAACAACTACCAACCGAAATATACTCCACTTTGACGGTTGAAAGTGCTATACTATTTTGCTTCTTTGATGACCAAGACACAAGTGATCTTCCCAAGAGTTGACATATGCCCGATGTGCTCTTTCTCTTAACTTTACATCTCGCATAATCGGAGTCCGAATATCCAATCAACTCAAATCTTGCTCCTTTGGGATACCACAATCCAACATTTTGTGTATGCTTTAAGTACCTCAATATTCTCTTTGTTGCCTTCAAATGACTTTCTCTTGGTGAGGCTTGAAATCTAGCACACATACATACACTAAATATCACATCCGGCCTTGATGCGATCACATAGAGTAGGCTTCCAATCATAGACTGATATATCTTTTGATCCACTATGTTGCCACTAGCATCACTATCCAAGCTTCCACTTGTCCCCATTGGTGTACTAATAGCTTTAGCGTCATCCATTCCAAATTTCTTGAGCATGTCCTTGATATACTTACCTTGACTCACAAATGTGCCATTCTTTATTTGCTTGCTTTGAAGACCAAGGAAGTAACTAAGCTCTCCAATCATGGACATCTCAAACTCACTTGCCATCATCTTGCCAAACTCTTCATAAAAATCTTGATTTGTTGACCCAAATATGATATCATCAACATAGATTTGCATTACAAATAAGTCATTTCCAAGCTTCTTGGTGAAGAGAGTGGTGTCAACCTTTTCCATTTTGAATCCCTTAGAGAGTAGGAAATCCCTCAATCTCTCATACCATTCTCTTGGTGCTTGTTTCAATCCATACAAAGTCTTTCTCAACTTGCAAACATGGTTGGGTTTCTTTTCATCTTCAAAACCAGGAGGTTGTTCAACATACACAAGCTCATTGATGTACTCATTAAGAAATGCACTCTTCACATCCATTTGGTACATCTTGATGTTGTGAACACAAGCATAGGCTAACAAGATCCTAATTACTTCCAATCTTGCAACTGGGGTATATGTTTCTCTAAAGTCAAGACCTTCAACTTGAGTGTAACTTTAAGCCACTAATCTTGCTTTGTTCCTTTATTACTATCCCATCTTGATCTTGCTTGTTCTGAAAGACCCACTTGGTTATAATCACATTATGATCCTTAGGCCTCCCATACTTGGTTTCTTGTGAAGTTGTTTAGCTCTTCATGCATAGCATTCACCCAATCAACATCCTTCAAAGTTTCATCTATCTTCTTAGGTTCAATGGATGACACAAATGAGAAATGCTCACAAAATGAAGCTAATCTTGATCTAGTTTACACACCTCTTGAAATATCACCAATGATAGTGTCCAATGGATGATCTCTTGCAACATTGGTTGGTTGAAGCACTTGCACTTGATTGCTTGCATTTGATTGATCACTTGGTTGAGATGATGAACTAGCCACTTGTTGTTGATCTTGCACTTTGTCATCATTAGTACTTGCTTTAACTTTATCATGAGAACCACTAGCTTACACATTTGAGTTAGAGAGCATTTGATTCTTGTCATCTTCAACATCAATCACTACTCTAGGCCTTATATCACCAATGTCCATGTTCTTCATTGCATTGACTAATTGAGTGCCTCTTACATCATCTAGATTCTCATCTTCCTCTTGAGAACCATTTGTTTTATTAAATTCCATATCATGAAGCTCCTCAAGAGTACCACTAGCCAAATTCTAAACTCTATATGCCTTGCTAGTAGTGGAGTAACCAAGCAAGAAACCCTCATCACATTTCTTTTCAAACTTGCTCAATCTAGTACCTTTCTTCAATATGTAGCATTTACAACCAAAAACCCGAAAGTATGCTATATTGGGCTTTCTTCCATTCAATAGCTCATAAGGTATCTTCTCCATTATGGGGTGACAATAGAGTTGGTTGCTATAATAGCAAGCCATGTTGATTGCTTTGACCCCAAAAAATGACTCACATTGTACTCACTCAATATTGATCTTGCCATATCAATTAAAGTTCTATTCTTTCTTTCAACTAGGTCATTTGATTGTGGAGTGTACTTGACGGAGAATTGATGTCTAATTCCAAATTCATCACACAACTCATCAATTCTCGTGTTCTTGAATTCATTACCATTGTCACTTCTAACTTTCTTGATGGTTGTTTCAAACTCATTGTGAATGCCCTTGATAAATGATTTGAATGTTGCAAACACATCACTCTTGTCAACACAAAAGAACACCCATGTGTATCTAGTGAAATCATCCACAACCACAAATCCGTATTTGTTTCCACCAATGCTAGTGTATGTGGTTGGTCCAAACAAGTCCATGTGCATCAATTCAAATGCCTTAGATGTGCTCATCATGCTCTTCTTAGGATGTGTGTTACCAACTTGTTTTCCGGCTTGACATGCACTACATAGCTTATCCTTCTTAAATGTGACATCTTTCAAGCCTCTAACTAAGTCATGCTTGATCAACTTGTTCAATTGTTTTATTCCAACATGACCATGCCTTCTACTCCCTCCGTCCCATATTATCTATCGTTTCCGGTTTTCGTGCCACAAGTTTGACTTGATTTGTAGAAAATATGTACAACATTTGTATCTCCAAATAAATTTATTAAAAAACTAGATTCAAAGATCTTTCCAATGATACTAATTATGTACCATAAATATTAATATTTTTTAATATATATTTTATCAAAGTTGTTTCTCAAGAAGCGAAAGCGACAGATATTTTGGGACGGAGGGAGTATGCCATAACCAACCCATCCTAGACTTAGTGATCAAATATGTTGATAATTGAGCTTCTCTAGCATTAAAATCAACCAAGTATAGATTCTCATATCTAAATCCTTTGAATATCAAGTTAGAGCCATCTACACTTATGATCTCTACATCATCCACACCAAATATGCACTTGAAACCAAGATCACACAATTGAGCTACCAATAATAGGTTGAAGTTCAAGCTCTCTACTAGTAGCACATTGGAAATACTCAAGTCATTGGATATTGTAGTCTTACCAAGACCTTTGACCTTGCCTTTACCATTGTCACCAAATGTGGTACTATCAATCCCATTGCTTTTGTTTTCATTGATTGAATTGAACATTCTTGGATCACCGATCATGTGTTGTGTGCACCCACTATCAAGCACACAATGCCTTCCTCTGGCTTTATAATTGATCTACAAAAGAAGATCAATTCTTTTTAGGTACCCAAACTTGCTTGGGTCTTTGAAGGTTAGATACCAAGGTCTTTGATACCCAAATGGCCTTCTTCTTTGGGCCCACAATTGGTATACCAATAAACTTAGCCTTCACACCATTGGCACCCTTAACAAGCATGTAACAAGAATCAAATTTAATTGAGGATATATTAGGTAGCTTGTTCTTGTTAGTCTTGTAATATTGCTCTATATGCCCAACTTGCTTGCATCTATTGCAAAACTGACCATTGCCCTTCACAAAGCTAACTTTGGGAGTGATAAAGGCCACCTTGCCTTTCTTGGGGGTATAGCCTAATTCCTCTTTGTTGAGAGAAAATCTTTGTCTACCCAAGCACTTTAGCAAGTGGGCATCTCCACCATAGGCATTGCCTAAGGCACGAGTGAGCTCATTTACCTCCTTCTTAAGGGTCTCATTTTCCACCATTAGTGAGGCATCACAAGTGAGACCATCACTCAAAGGTGAAGTTGAAGTTGAAGTGCTACAAGAAGGGTTAGTGGGATCAACTACAATGAGATTATAAATAGATTCATCAATAATATCACATGTTAGTCCCACATCACAAGACACAATCACTTGCTCCTTCTTGGCTTCCTCTATTTTGACTTGCTCGATGAGAGAGGAGTGAGCCTTTTCAAGCTTAGAGTGAGCTTTGCCAAGCTTCTCATGGGCTTCCATTAGCCTCTCATGAGTGGCATTGAGCTCATCAAAGGATTGCTCAAGAAATTTTACTTTCTTGCGTAATTCTTTGCACTCCTTTCTCTTCATCTCAACGCAAGTGTGCACTTGCTCACACATGTCCAAGAGCTCCTCCTTGGTGTACTCCTCCTCCTCCTCCTCCTAATCATCATCACTCCTACAAGCATCACTTTCACATTCATCATCACCACTCATATCATATTTTACCTTGGTAGGCTTTGCCATGAGGCATGTCGATGGAGTGTTGAAGATGGATGGCTTGTTGTTGATGGCGATGCTTGCTAGTTCTTTCTTGATAGATTTCTTGCCATCATCACTATCCAAAGAGCCATCACTATCCCAAGTGACCACATATCCTCCACCCTTCTTCTTCTTTTGGAAGGTCATCCCCTTCTTCTTCTCCTTCTTTTCCTTCTTGTCCTTCTTGTGCTTCTTCTTTTCATCCCCATTATTGTCACTATTGTAGGGACAATCTGCTACAACATGATCGGGGCTCTTGCAATTGTAGCATCTTCTCACATATTCTTTACTTTTGGTGTGATCTCTTCTCTTTCTTGCACCATACCCCTTCTTCTTCATGAATTTGCCCATATTGCGCACAAAGAGAGCCATGGCTTCATCATCAATATCACTAAGATCATCATCATCACTTTATTCTTTCTTGGACTTGCCCTTGTTCTTGGATGATGAGCTAGCCTTGAATGCTACACTCTTCTTCTTCTTGTCTTCATCTTCCTTCTTGTCATCCTTGTCAACCCCTCCCTTTCCACATGGTATGCTTCTTGTGTCATGACATCACCTTGTACTTGGTTAGGGGTAATCTCCTTCAATCCTCCTCTTATGATAAGTAATCTCAATATCTCAAATCTTGGAGGTAGGCACATCAAGGACCGATGAGAGACATCATCATCCTTGATCTTTTCTCCCAAAGCCTTCAAGTCATTGACAATTACTTACAACCGATGGAATATTTCTGGAATGCTCTCATCATCCTTCATCTTGAAACTTATCAACTTATCCTTGAGGATGTACAACTTGACACTCTTCACCGCCGGTGTGCCCTCATATGTTTCCTCCAATCTCCTCCACACCTCATTTGCTCTTTCACAATCCTTGATTTGTTCAAACACCTTAGAATCAATGGCATTGTATATGGTGTTGAGAGCCATTGTATTGCATTGCTTGTTGGTCTTGTCTTGGTTGGTGAGATTGTCGGGATCAATGATAGCATAGTCATTTTTGGTTACATCCCATACTTGATTATTGATTGAACCAAGATACATCCTCATCTTCCTCTTTCAATAATCATAGCATGTGCCATCAAAGAATGGTGGTTTGCCCCCCACATGATTGAACACAACTTGAGCCATCATTTGATACCGAGGTTGTTAAGCCTTCAATCAAATGGTGACCATAGCTCTGATGCCACTTAAAAGGTCCTAATATGGCTAGAGGAGGGTGAATAGCCTATTTAAAAATCTACAAATCAACTAGAGCAATTTGATTAGTATAAAAAATAGCGAAATGCAAACTTTCTCTAGCTCTACAAGGGTTGCAAGCCACCTATCCAACAATTCTAGTTGCTATGATCTCTAGACACACAATTTGCTATGTCACTACTCACTAAGAGCTCTCATACTTGCTACACTAAAGAGCTCCACTAGATGAACTTAAAACAACAAAGCAAGCTCTTAATTCTAATTACACTAAAGAGCTTGCTACAACTAGTTTGCAAGAATATAAATAAGTGAGTAGGGTGATTATACCGTCGTGTAGAGGAGTGAACCAATCACAAGATGAATACTTAATCAATCACCGGGAGAATACCAAAGGGCAAGAGACAACCAATTTTTTCTCAAGGTTCACGTGCTTGCCAACACGCTACGTCCTCATTATGTCGACCAATACTTGGTGGTTCAGTGGCTAAGAGGTGTTGCATGAACCTCGTCTACACAATTAGACACCGCAAGAACCTATCCACAAGTGAGGTAACTCAATGACACGAGCAATCCACTAGGGTTACCTTTTGGCGCTCCACCGGGGAAGGTACAAATCCCCTCACAATCACCAGAGATGGCCATGAACAATCACCAACTCTTACCAATTCTCCTCCACTGCTCCAAGCCATCTAGGTGGTGGCAACCACCAAGAGCAACAAGTGAATCCTACAGCAAAACACGAATACGAAGTGCCTCTAGATGCAATCACTCAAGCAATACACTTAGATTCTCTCCCAATCTCACAAAGATGATGAATCAATGATGAAGATGAGTGGGTAGGCTTTGGCTAAGCTCACAAGGTTGCTATGTCAATGCAAATGGCCAAGAGAATGAGCTTGAGCCAGCCATGGGGCTTTAATAGAAGCCCCCATGAAATATAGCTGCTGGCTCCTCAGCCCACTGAAAAACAGGGCGACCAAACGCGTAGGTCAGATCGACTAGACGCTGGACCCCAGCGTTCAGTCGCGCGATGTGGGTCATGTGTCCCCTGCTTCAAACGCTGATCGCTCGATCTCAACGGTCATCAGTACATTTAAGTTGTGACCGGATGCGCTACTTCGAAGTGACTGGATGCAGGACCTCAGTGTCTAGTCGTTTCTAGTAAGCATCTAGAAGCAAAAAAATCATGCCTGACCGGACTCACCCAGCGTCCAATCACTCAACGTCTCCCCTATGCGCCACATATGTTATCATACGTCATACTGGCTGGACTCAGGCCCTGAGCATCCGGTCAATTCTCGCACCAGCGTCCGATCAAGAGACCGAGGGCGGACTTCACTGTGCCACTGACCGGACGCAGGACCTCAGCGTCCGGTCCCTACGCCACCAGTGTCTGGTCACTCTGTGAACCCCTGTCTTTTCTGTATAGGGCACCAATGAAGTTTCTAACCCTTGCTCAAATGTGCCAACCACCAAGTGTATCACCTTGTGCACATGTGTTAGCATATTTTCACAATTGTTTTCAAGGGTGTTAGCACTCCACTAGATCCTAAATGCATATGCAATGAGTTAGAGCATCTAGTGGCACTTTTGATAACCGTATTTTGATATGAGTTTCACCCCTCTTAATAGTATGGCTATCGATCCTAAATGTGATCACACTCGCTAAGTGTCTTGATCACTGAAACAAAATAGCTCCTACAACTTATACCTTTGCCTTGAGCCTTTTGTTTTTCTCTTTCTTCTTTTCAAGTCCAAGCACTTGATCATCACCATGGAATCACCATCATCATGTCATGATCTTCATTTGCTTCACCACTTGGAATAGGGCTACCTATCTCATAATCACTTTGATAAACTAGGTTAGCATTTAGGGTTTCATCAATTAACCAAAACCAAACTAGAGCTTTCACCGCCGCACCCCCAAATCTTTCTCCCTCTTGACTTGATGTTTTGTCACATCTTTCTTTTCCAATAGTCATAGCTGGTGCCATTAAAGTGTGGAGCATAGCTACTAGAAGTGCATTGAGCGGCCATCCTTTACACCGTGGGTGGTTAAACATTTGCAAATATGGTGACTTGGCTTTGATACCACTTGAAAGGATCTATGGATGGCTAAGGGGGTGAATAGCCTAATAAAATGTTCTACAAAATCAAAACACTAGGCATAGATTGTTAGTAAAAGAGACAATCATAATAGACACTACTTGTCTAGCCTAGTCAATATAACACAAGCCCAGTACACAAGTCTAATTGCAAGAACAAGAATTAAGCACTCAACCAAACAAACAACTAGAACTACCAAGTAGCAATTAGTGAGCTACCAAAGAGAGCAACTATACTACACTACTAACTAGATCTAAGCTAGGCTACCAAGCAACAACACAAGAACAAAATATGAAAGTGAATGGAGGTGCTGAGAGAGCGAACCACTAAGGGCGAGTGACACAGAATTTCCCCGAGGTTGGGTTGCTTGCTGGCAACCTATGTCCCCGTTGAGGCGGATCCTTAGATCACCACTTCACATAGAAGATGGTAGATCACCAAAGACCTCTCCAAACCTCAATTGATTTCACAATAGTTACTCTTCATGAATCTCCCACGGGGATGAGCACAAAGCTCCTCACAAAGCTAATGACCGGAATCAACAATAATAAATAAGAGCCCCTTCCATAATCTCACAAGTATCAGGCCAGCTAGGTGACGACAATTACCAAGAGTAACAAGAAATCCGGAGTCACAAAGACCACCTAGTGCCACCAAATGCAATATCTCAATTTGCAATCCACTAAATCACTCATAATCTCACATGAATGTGATCATGAAGTTAGCAAGTGAGTTGGAGTGGTTGCTTGAGCTCTATGTATGCCACAATATCAGACAAGGGTGCCAAGAGACTCAAAAGAGTCAGCCAAGTGACCATTTATAGAGCCCACCACTCAAGAGCCATTGGGAACAAACAACACTTTTTTGCGCACTCACTGGATTGATCTAGTGGTAGTATCAGATCAATCCGATGCCTCCTCAACAGTCAAAAAGCTAGAACTAGCCATTAAGCCCAGTGGTCGAATTCACCTCTAACACATAGTCTGGTGATCCCTCTACCAACACACCTGATCAATACAGTGACTTCCAGTAAGCAACTAGAGACATTTTTGGGCCACCGAATTGATCTGGTGCCTAGCACTGTCAATCTAGTGACCACCTTTGAAACTCCCATGTAGTGAACAGTGCATGCACATCGTCCGATGCCCCATAGGGTTTAGCACTGAATCAATCTGGTGACTAACCCTAGGCTCTATGTACATCCTTATGTGTAGCACCGGAACAATCCGGTGCTCACCAAAACCCTCCAAGCACTAGTTTTTCCCTTTTCCAAATTTGCTAACTCTTCAAGTGTTCCAACAACTTGTGCACGTGAGTTAGCTTTTCACAAATAGTTTTCAAGGGTTTTCTCTTGCACCTCACCATGTCATTAAGCGCAATTCATATGTAAATGAAACTCACACTTAGTGGAACTAGAACTCTAGTGGGGTTTATGTATTAAAAGGCTTTGCAACTAAAGAATTAAACTAAGTAAGTCCATTGTCAGATCAATTACGGCCCACTATGGTATATGCGTTAGTAAGACACATCATCCACTAATAAAGATATAGTTGTCCACATCAGCATGCCATACCATCCACTAAAATTAAAATAGTTTATTCCTTTATATCAGTAATTATATGTAGTTGAATTTCATTCCAAATCGATTGCAATTCTTGTAGCAATGCGCTAGTAATTTATATTTTTAGGTAGTGTGTTTTGAATAGAGATTATAATCTACCCATTCTATAATACTTGTCCATGACCTCATGAAAGTGCACTTTCCCTCTATGTGGGTTTTGGTGTATTGATGACATCTAAATTAGGGACTAATGAGATCTTAATGAGATATATTGCAACTTTAGTCCCTTAAAAGTTTCAAAGAGTTGATTTAAGATGAAATGGTATCCCTTAATTCTTCAAGTGCAAAAGGCGGACAAACCCAAAGCACTCTTCAAAGCATTTTTATTCTGTTTTGGGTTTAGGTATGTCGTACTATAAAGAGGGATGCAAGTTTAGGTGGTCTGAGAAAGATAGAGTGCTCAAGCATAAAAATAAAATCTAAAGTGAGATACAAAATCACCTCACAAACACTTAGATATAGTTTATGGACTTTTGGTAGCCGGAAGTCCCAGCATGAGCTAGGAGTTTTGGTAGTCAGAAGTCCTAACATTCGGTGCTAGAAGTCCTGGTGCTTGCTGACTTAGCCGCCAGTCTGCCTGCGCACCTTCGTCCGTCAGAAGTTCCGGGTGCCAGAAGTTTTGATGCCCTAGGACTTAGCCCCCTAGCTTGGCTGTGCATCGAGAGTCCCGACAAAAGTCAGAAGTCTTGACTACCAGAAGTTCTGGCATTCCGCCATGTAAGTGCAATCAAGCTCTAATATGGGTTTTGGTGTTTATGACCACCTAATTAGAGAAATAATGAGATTTATTAAGATGATAAGCAGGGAATTCATTATAGAGGATGTCACATGGAAAGGAGAAGCCTCCAATTACAAATAAGGACAGCATCGCACTCAAAGGAGTTTTGAATTCTTTTGTCTTTTGAAATTGAGTATGGGAAAAGTCATACTATAAAGGGGGGACACTACAACTGGTTAAAAGTGTGCAACCAAATACTCAATCTTTACACAAAACATCCTCACACCTTAGGCAAGACAGCCAACTTAACAACTCCATCACCCTTGCTGTCTTCCTAGGAGCGGTAGTGCCACACCTAGAGAGAGGCACTGCCGCACTTAAGTAACCGTTGGGAGGCAGGGGGTATTTATACTTTTCCCTATCCTCCATAGCGTCTCTCTCTTCTTCCCCAATGGTTCAGACCAACAAAAATGAGCAGGTGCTCATCTCCTCTCTCCTCCATTGGTGCCCTTCAAGCTCTCAAGCTTTCCCTTTGACTTCCCCATCAATCCTTGAGAGAAAAAGATGCCAAAAGTCATTAGAGAGCAGCTCCACTGATTTCCAAAGCCTAAAGATCATTTGGTTCATGTTTTGGCCGGGGGTTGTGTTTGTTACTCTTAGAGCTTAGCTCCTAGCTGGCTAGAGCATCGCTCAGTAAGCTTGCCAAGTTCCCAAGAGGTTTGTAACCACCTCTTGCAGTGAGTAAAATCACCCCTCATCTCAAGAGTTCACTCTCTTGACTTAAGAATGAGGTAGGGTTGCAAAGCCCTAAGCCTTAGTGGTATACCTTAACAACATGGACTTAGGCAAGCCTTGTTGGCGAGCTGAACCATGGGATAAATCCTTGTGTCATCTTGTGCTTGTGTTGTTACACTTGTGTTCTTGTTGTTCTTGAGGTGATTTCTAGGGTTGGAGGCTGATCTACTTGTATGTGGTGTTCCCACCACTTTCAGCTATTGATATGTGATCTACTACCCTATAGGAAGCTAAGAAATTTACTCAATCTAAATTTCATTGGGTAGATTTTGAACTATGAACTAATATTTCCTGTAGGTGCGGCAGTGCCGCTGTTTGGTGCAAGAAAGAAAAAGAAAGAAGACTCAAGAGAGAAGCTAGAAGAAAAAAAGAGAAGCAAGAAAGAAGAAGGAACAAGAAGCAAAAGCCTCCAATGCATCTTCAAGTGAGCTATCTAGCAGCTCCGAAGATAGTGATGATGATGAGTCCTACCAAGTGCATAGCAAGAAGGACAAGAAGGGAAAGGGCAAGAAGAATGAGGACAACAAATATGTCGTTGTATCCCTTAACTATTCTTCTATGTCTATGACTAACCATGATCGCAAGTTTTTCATTAATGTGCTCATGGGCAAGTTACCTCATTTTGATGGGACTAACTTTGCTAAGTGGAAGCACTTGATAAGAGCCTATCTTATAGGTCTTCATCTCGGCATTTGGGAGGTTGTTTTCAATGGATTTCAATCACCGGTTGATCCCAAGAATCCAACCATGGAAGAAATGAGAATCATCCACCTCAACGGTCAAGCTACTAGTGTGCTACTTAGTGCCTTGGATGGTGATGAGTACAATAGAGTGATTGGTGTGGATGTAGCCAAGCAAATTTGGGATACTTTGCATCTTGCACATGAAGGGGATGACAAAGGGAGAAAGGAAAGAATTGATTTGTTGATGTCCAAGCTCAACCAATTTGTTATCTTGGATGGAGAAGGGCCACAAGAGATGTTTGATAGGTTGATGACCATGGTGGGCAAGATTAGAGGCTATGGTTGTGATGAGCTAGATGATTACAAAGTTGTCAAGATTATGTTGGAAGCTTATTCACCAAGAAATGAGACCATAGTAACTCTAATTAGAGACAAGAAGAGGTTTGAGTACTTCACATCAAATGATGTACTTGGGAGGATCTTGACCTTTGACATGCAAAGAGAAGAAGCAAATGAGAGGAAGAAGCTTGGAGAATTGCAAGCAAAGCTAGAAGGCATCAAGATCAATAAGGATGTAGCTCTCAAGGCCAACAAATCAAGAAAGCAAGGCTCTACTAGCAAGTCCAAGACCAACAAGCAAGCTTCAATTAGCAAGACCAAAACAATCAAGCAAGTTCAAGAAAGAGTTGAGACCACCTCATCCTCTAGTGAGAGTGGACATGATGATGACCAATATGAGAAAGTGGATGATGTTGCTCTCTTTATGAGGAGGTTTCACAAAGGGTTGAAGAAGCAAGGGTACAAGGTAGTAAAGAGAAAGTTTCCAAACAAGAATAAGAGGACATGCTACAATTGTGGAAGCACCGATCACTTCATTGCCAAGTGCCCACATGAGATCAAGGAGAACAAGTATAAGAAAGATAAGAAGGAGGACAAGGCCAACCGAAGAAAGCAAGAAAAACATGGGAGAAGCTCACATTGGGCATGAATGGAATTCATCTATTGAAAGCTCAAGTGAAGAAGATGAGAAAGTTGCAACCATTGCTATCCATGAGCCATCTTCTTCACCAAGACTCTTTACCAACATGTCCAATGATGATTACTACTCCCCTCACATTTGTCTTATGGTAAAGGGTGAGAAGGTAAAATCTAAATCCAAGGCCAAAGCTCCTCCACCTCCACCTACAGTGATATCTCTAGTAGTGATATTAGTGATAGCTCTAGTGATGATGAATCTAGTGATGAAGAAATTGATAAATTAACTAAGAACTTAGATGGAAAGACCAAACTATTCATCACTAAACTAATGGAGAACTTAGAGAGTGTCCAAGTCGAGTTAGAATCTAGAGAGGAAACTCTTATCCAACAAGAGTATCTCTACACTGCTAGCAAAGAAGTTCTTGCATTAGAGAGAAGTGAGGTGGAATTCTTACGTAAGGCCTTGGCCAAAGAATAAGGGGACCATGCTATCACAAAGAAAGAAAATATTGCTCTCAAGAAAAAGTATTGTGATTTAGATGAAAAGCACAAAGAACTTCAGCAACAATATAACATTTTTTGGGATAGCAACTCACATCCCTCTAATGCAAATGATGCCTCTACTACCTCCACTAGTCAAGGTTGTGGAAAATGTTATAATATTGATTTGAATGCTTATTCCACTAACCTTGCAAACATGGAGGCAATGGGAAAAGAAATTGCTAGACTCAATGAGATCATTGGCAAGGGCTACTTGAGTGGTAAGGCTCAAGTAAGTGATAAGAAGGCAAATGACTCCAAAGTGCCTCAATTCAAGCAAGGGAGACACCCCTCAATCAAGCATGGACTTGGGCACACTACAGGAGCCAAGACAAATGGAAGAAAGATCATAAATGGCTATGAGTGTGTCAAGTTTGAGAGGAAGGAAAGAGTTGGTACAGATTAGCCTACATAGATAGCGGTAGTGCCATAGTCCAAAGCAGCAGTGCCACAGTGAAGGCCGGCTATGCCGCTTCCCGCAAAAATGGGAAGGCTACCAATTCTGCTCCTAATCAAACTAAGCCCAAGAAGAAGGTGTCCTAGTAGAAATAGGTTCAATAGAAGCCAAAGGAATTAGTGTGGGGCACTATGAACAAGTATGCCTACCAACCAAAGTTTCAACCACCTTGACAAAGCTTGACTTCGTGTTTTGTTTTAAGGAACAATAGTAGTGGAAAAATGGTTGCTAAATATGTTGGAAAGGAAGCCAACACATATAGGAATACTTCTATTTAGGTTCCTAAATTTCTTGTGACTAACAAGCAAGGCCCCAAGTCAAATTAGGGACCTAAATCAAGCAACTAAATCTTTTGCAAGCATACTCCTCCGGTGGGTCAAGTTGGGTGCGAAGCCGTCAACACCGCTTGCCATGCCATCAACCGCCTCTACCTACACAAAAAGTTGAAGAAAACTTCATATGAGCTTCTAACCGGTAACAAACCAAAGGTGTCCTACTTTAGAGTGTTTGGGTGCAAGTGCTTCATACTTAATAAGAAACCCAAAACCTCTAAGTTTGCACCTAAAGTTGATGAAGGTTTTCTTATTGGTTATGGATTAAATAAGCATGCCTATCGTATTTTCAACAAAACCTACAGGAGAGTTGAAATAGCGGTAGACGTGATATTTGATGAATTTAATGGCTCTCAAGTGAAGCAAGTTGATTCAAGTGTTGTAGGAAAGGAGCATCCACCATGTGAAGCAATCAAACAATTGGATATTGGTGATGTAAGACCACAAGAAGATGAAGTCACTGAAGTGGAGGTCCCTCAAGCTGCTGATGAACAAGGTTTTGCTAACATACCTGATGCTGAGGGAGAGCAGACCCCTGCTGCAAATTAGCAAAGTGGCAGTGACGCACTCCCTCTGATAGCAGCAACAAGTCCAACTCTGATTCAAGAATAGAACCAACAACCCATATTTGAGTAAGAAGATAATGAAGATTCAGAAGATAGACAAGAGGCCATTGATCATCCAAGGCTAAGGCAAACAATAAACCAGGATCATCCTGTTGACAACATCCTTGGGAGTCTTTGAAAGGGGGTAACAACTCATTCACATTTAGCAAACTTTTGCCAATATTACTCGCTTGTTTTCTCTTTGGAACCTCTTAAGGTTGAGCAAGCACTTGGTGATCCAGATTGGGTGATGGTCATGCAAGATGAGCTCAACAATTTTAAAAGAAATCAAGTGTGGACCTTGGTGGAGAGACCCAACACCAATAGCATTGGCACCAAGTGGGTCTTCCGCAACAAGCAAGATGAGAATGGCATGGTGACAAGAAACAAGGCTAGATTAGTTGCTCAAGATTTCACTCAAGTAGAGGGCTTGGACTTTGAGGAAACATATGTACCAGTGGCAAGACTTGAAGCAATCCAAATGCTTCTAGCCTATGCTGCTCATCACAATTTCAAGCTATATCAAATGGACGTGAAGAGTACATTCCTCAATGGCCCCATTCAAGAACTTGTCTATGTTGAGCAACCACCGAGTTTTGAAGATCCCAAGTTCCCCAACCACGTCTACAAACTCCAAAAGGCACTCTATGGGCTTAAGCAAGCACCAATAGCATGGTATGAATGCCTTAAGGAATTCTTGCTTAAACAAGGCTTTAAAATAGGCAAAGCTGACCCTACCACTTTTACTCACAAAGTTGGGAAAGATATATTTGTGTGCCAAATATATGTTGATGACATAATATTTAGTAGTACTAATCATTCTTTTTATGAGGAATTTAGGAGGATCATGACCAAGAGATTTGAGATGTCCATGATGGATGAATTGAAGTTCTTCCTTGGATTTCAAATCAAGCAAGTGAAGGATGGAACTTTCATTAGCCAAACAAAGTACACCCATGATATGCTCAAGAAGTTTGACATGGTGAATGGCAAGCCTATCAAAACTCCCATGCCAACCAATGGACATCTTGATCTCAACATTGAAGGGAAAGCCGTGGATACCAAGGTATATCGTTCCATGATCGGCTCTCTAATTTATTTATGCGCATCTAGGCCTGATATTATACTTAGTGTGTGCATGTGTGCTAGATTTCAAGCTAACCCAAAAGAGTGTCACTTGGTGGCCATTAAGAGAATCTTGAGATATTTAGTACACACTCCTAACTTTGGTTTGTGGTATCCTAAGGGCTCTAAGTTTGATCTACTTGGGTATTCAGATTCTGATTACACCAGTTGCAAAGTAGATTAAAAAAACACTTCGGGGACATGTCAATTCCTTGGATGATCCCTAGTGTCTTGGAGTTCTAAAAGGCAAAATTGTGTAGCCCTTTCCACTACCGAGGCCGAGTACGTTACAGCCGGTGTATGTTGTGCCCAACTACTTTGGACGAGGCAAACTCTTCATGATTTCGGATGTCATTTTACCAAAATCCCATTATTATGTGACAATGAGAGTGCCATGAAGCTTGCAAACAATCCCATAAGCCACTCTAGAACCAAGCACATAGACATCCATCATCATTTTTTGAGAGACCATAAAACCAAAGGAGATATCGAAATTCGCCATGTAAGCACCGAAAAGCAACTAGTCGATATCTTCACAAAGCCCCTCGACAAATCAAGGTTTTATGCTTTGCATAGTGAGCTAAATATACTTGATTCTCGTAACGTGGTTTGAATTTTAGCATGCCTCTATTTGATAAACTAGTATCTAGGCAAAAGAGTTAAAAATTTTCATATTGTGCATGAAAATGATTTATGAAAGGCAACTTATGTATCATGATCATGGTCTGTATTGATTTTTTGTTTCTGGTCATGGTATATAGGTGATATGTGTCCATATCTTATACAGAAAGAGTCATATAGATTATAGCTAACTTCCACTATTTTAGGGAGTGCGGCAGTGCCGGGCTAGGCATGCAGTAGTGCCGCAGTTTGAATCTCAATTGAGATTTAGACCAAACGGTTTTACTACAGGGCCCATTTATTCTTCCTCTTTAGGCCCATGGTAACTTCTTTCTCTCTCTCTACCTCCCGATGCATGGTAAAGTGCGGTAGTACCGCACCCCCACAGTTTGAGACTACGTTTGGTTATGACTTTCCCCAGATGAATCGATGTATTGGTTGGAGTTATTCACCACATGCTCTCCCCCACTTAGGCTAAACCTACTCGATCTATGCAATGTGAGTGCTTTTGTGATGGATTCAAGTTCTAGGTGGTACAATGAACAAGTAGGAGGGAGATTTGATGGACAAATTGAATCAATAGGTCGATTCATTTGGGGGCGGTGCACAACACGTATAGGAGTGGCACAGTGAGGTGCGGTAGTACCACACCCCCATAGTTTGAGACTATGTCTGGTTATGACTTTCCCCAGATGAATCGATGTATTGGTTGGAGTTATTCACCACATGCTCTCTCCCACTTAAAATGTTATCACTATTCCCATCTATTACATGACATCATGTGTTTTTATCTTGAAATATGCTCTGAAAATTGTTTGGTGATGTGGGAAGACATTTGAAAAATGGATTTGCTAAGAAAGAAGAAGGAGGTCATGAGCTTGTGGAGATACTGAGTGTGGCAGTGCCACACTGCCTGGGCAGCACTATCCATAGTGTCTCTCAAGTTCATGATCTAAGTCCTTTTTCTTATCAAGACTATTCTTCAAGTGATTTTCTATGTCCCATTTGTATAGTTCTTATCTAGTTCATTCTATGCATAGATGGAGCATGGAGATAGTGACCTAAGGGGGAAAAGGAAGATGAATGAGCAAAGAGACAAGTATCCACCTCGCCGTGGTCGAGGGAGGTCAACAGTAGTAGGAAGTAGTGCAACTCCAAGGTGACTTGGTGATAGGGGGAGGCGTGAGCAATACATTGAAGATGAGGAGAGGCTGGAGATGATAGGTCGTACCACTTATGCCATTCCTGACACCCCATAACATCTCTCTGAGTTTGATGGTAGATACATGAGAGATTTTGAGGGTGAATCATCATGAGACCTCCAGATGACTCCCGCCAGCATGCAGTTGTCAACTATTCTAAGAGTTGGAAGCTGGTGGAAGAGGCAAGGAGGATCAATCCCTATGCAGTGTGCAAGAATTTAGGCATTGATTACAAATTCTGGAATGAGTTTTATTCCAACTTCTATGCCACTATCATTCTTGCATCCAAGAAAACCAAGATCATCAAGATGTAGTATATTAATTGGGATGAGATGTAGGAGAAGGAGGAGCCTGAGTTTGATAAGGTAATCAAAATTTGTGATAGGTTCTAGCTTTTAGACATCATGGGCTTCTAGTATAACAAGAATGAGGAGGTCCTTGCATAGTTTCATGCCACATACTTCTATGACCAGACCTCTAATGAGATTCACTATGTGACTGATGGTCGGCACTACCGAGTCGACTTTGTCACTTTTAGCCAGATTCTTGGCTTTGGGGAGGAGCACAGAGGTTACACTTACATTCATGATGAGCCTCAAGCTAAGATCTATGACATTAGTTACATGTGGAGATATAGAAGGAGTGAAGATGGTAAGAGGAGTGGTCTACACAGCTTCTATTACATCCTCAACAACCTCATCACGAACACCATCAACCCAAAGGATGGAGCAGCCTCTAATATTAATGGCTATGTGAGAAATGTGTTGGCTAGATTTGCTCCAGATGGGGACAGATTCAATGTCCCTAGATTCACGTGGACTGAGTTGAGATTTGTAGTGGAGGATGGGAGGAGGGAGCTACCCTATGCCCCTTACCTCATGTTCATGATTGAGAGGGTAACTGGATTTTATTTTCCAAAGGATGGGATGCACACCGTCTATAAAATTGAGAAGATCTAGCCAGCTATAGCTACTCAGGGAGCGGGGAGGTGGAGGGGGCCACCCACGAGGGCGGCCATCGCCGCGCCAAGGTTTGGGCAACACTGAGGTGCACTCGCGCCACCGCCCTGTCCATTTTGGGAGATCGGGAGGAAGAGGGAGGGAGGGTAAGAGAAGTGACGATGGGAGAGAGATAGAGAGGAGAGGAGGAGATATTTTTACTGATGTACTATAGATGACGGGGGAGAGATTTGCATTGGCTGTTGGAGAAGCTAAATTTTGGGTGCGGACCATTTTTCATGTGCATGACTCAAACCAGAGAATGGATGTTGTGTTTAGGTTCTCATTGTTGGAGACAATCTTATTGCATGACATTTCCTGATGGACTTGGGAGTCCTACCGCCCACTACCAGAAGAATTATCTCTGCTATTTATTGAACGCATGCAATTTTCGTCAATGTGACCAGCATTGTTGTTTGATTTTATTTCACACGGATTAGACACTATATTGAGCATTATCCCCTATGAATTTAGTTCACTTCTATCTTGGAGAATAGGGGTTTACTTTGATTTTAGTTCACACCATTTGTTTGACTCTATTCCACTTTGATTTGGCACTGTATGAAATATTGTTATTCCTTATGGTTTCTGCGACTGATAAGCCGACTGAAACTGATTTGTTGTAAGAGAAAAACATTGTTTCATGGCTGATAAGTTCAAGCGAATAGGGCCAATGGGAAATTATTATGACTGCACTTCAATTTTAGTTCAATTTGACTATCTATCAACTTGCACTTGAATTTTATTGGTCTTGGTTGTATTTTAGGATGACTTCTTCAAGTTGAATCGAGTAAATATGAGAACATGAACCCAAATTCAGATCGTTCGTTTTGTATTTGCATCTAGGGATATTCGTATCCGGTATCAAATTCAGATTACAATATGGCAAAAAAAATGCTATCTGAATTCCTACCTGAATGCGCCTGTGTGCGTTTGCCACCAACAGTCTGATATTTGTGCATGTTTCTGTGTCCTATTTCATCAGGTAGTTGATCTCCAGAAATGTATGACACTGGAGTATATATTAATTGATTGATCTTAGCCAAAGAATATACTCCATCTGTCCCTGAATAAATAGATTTCAAGAGTTGTCTTAAGTCAAACATTTTAAACTTTGACCCAATTTCTTGAAAAAAAACATTAAAACTTATGGTATCCAATTAGTATCATTAGATTTAACATAGAATATAATTTCATAAGGTACTCATTTTATGATATAGATGTTATTACTCTTTTTGAAAAAGTTAGTCAACGGATTTTAGGAATTGATTTATTTCAGGACGAAAGGTGTAATCATCTACGGCAGAAGGAAATCAATCACAAATAATACAGAAATTGGCCAGAGCTTGATTAGGAAGATGAAAAGGTGAACACTTTATTAGTTTATTACTCATTAATTAAGTAGTAGAGTAATCAACTCAATTACTTTTACACAGGGCCATAGGCTCTACCACTTTTACTTTTACATTGGAAACAAAAACATGAGACACATAAATTGCAAAGTAATGAAGAAATTGATGAACTCTTTGTTCGCGTCATTGGAAATTAATATGTGTGCCCAGAAAATCCTTCACACATATAAACTCACAAATTGTATTAATATCAGCATAAGTGCAACATTTACAACTTTATTACATTACATTATTGTAGCTCAAAAGCTTAACATAGTAGAAGCATCTCTATCACTGAGTTCTTAACCTAGATCTCTTAGAACTCCTCTAGAAACCCTTCATAGACTCCATCATCTGGTATCCATCTAGGATTTTGTTGAATATATAACAAGCGTGAGCTCATCATACTCAGCAAGTATAACCATGGGGATGCAAGTGCTCAAAGGTTTGACACTGGTTACTGCAGTTAGCATTTTAGTTGGACAAATTTTATTTAGCCTGAATTACCAATTTAGTGGAAAACCCATAACCATGCGAGAAGTAATTATATCATCAACATTAAAGATATCTCACATTCATCCACATATCTGGCTAAACAAAAAGATCCAAAGTGTTCATGTCTATGAGCACGACTAATATATCAAATTGGAAGAACTCTACAGAGTTCGTACAACTTTACCCATGAGTCGTGGTTCCCATCTACCAGGGTTAATTACTCCCATAACACATGTCCCAAGGATGTGTGTGGCATGGTCCCACAACTTTTAACTTTTTCCTAGTCATTCTAATAAGTAGCAGCCGCTAAGGTTTTGATCTCCCGAGTGTTATGGATGGCTTCTCCTCCAAGAGTGGCACACTTGACCGTAGCCTAGCACACATACCTTGGCAGTACAAGACCCATACCCATCAAGGTGCCCCTAGAATGGACCATGACACCTAAGATTGAAATGAATTAGGAAACTTAAAAAGTATTTCTAAACTATGGCCTTTAATTTCAACCTTAGCAAAACCTATGCAACAAAGTAAACTATCTAAAAGTGAAACTACGGTTTTGTTGAACGTGTTGCTATCTCTACTGCAAAAGAGTTATGCTACTGTTGGTATTTGTTAACACAAACAGATAAATCCGCAAGCGCACGGATACCGTTGTAGCTTTCACCCGGAGTATTCCTAGGTATCGATTTCCACAGGGGATGTGAAGTGTACAAGAAAGGATCAAGGTCAACCAAGGATAGTGTTTTTTTGGGAAGAGAAGGGTTTTCTAAGGTTTTCCCAAGATAACTAGATAACCAAAGTTCAAGCTTAATTACTAAACTCACTTACTTTAGAGCACAGTACCTTTTCAATCCTCGAAAAGACTGGGAGGGGATGATCGGGGTCAGGCTACCAAAAAGCTCTATGAAAACACTAATCCGAACATGGTGGATTACAAAGGTCTGGCTAGAGCTGCCACCTCTAGGGATACCACAACTATCCATGGGATTGGGCACAAACTCAGGTAAACACTAGCCTAGACACCACTATCTACTCTAACGATTACTACTCTAGCCTGAATTCTTAGACTAGAGCACTCGATCGAGCTGGAGTTCGCGTAAATAAGCAAAGCAACAACTAAACTTATTTAAGTAGTATGCTTGAAAATATCAAAAGAAAACTTGGATATTACTCAAGTCGAGTCGGCTCCGTAGAGGTACAAAGTTGAGGAGGACCCAACAAACCCGGCTCCTCCTTCGCTCTATTCCCTCTCCTCTCTTCCTCTTTTTCTCTATTACAACTAGGTGAGATGCACCTAGAGGGACACTACTACAAAATGTGTGAAGATGAAGCTCAAGGTAGGTGTGTGTTTGAGAGGAGGCTCTCCCCTCTATTTATACAAGCTTGAAGGCTAGTGTGGAGAACTATTTTTGGCTGCGAGTGCATGCTCCATCGCCTCTTGCATGCCCTCATGCCACTGCCTGTCGAAGGGGTGGCCAAGAGATGCCGGTTGGGGGTTGGGCGACCCTAGGGGTCGGCCACCCCTTGACCAAGCTCCCTCTCCACCGCCTTCGCATGGTGGGCTGTGGGCTGGACATGGTTCGCTCCTCGATGGGTTTTTCGTCCAAATGAGTTGAGTTGATGGGTGTCTTTATTGTTCCTTTGCGTAAATCAGCGACGGAAAGCGTCTTTCAGTGAAATTTTCCATGCATTTATGTTTATGTCCTGCAAAACAAATGAGGGCACCAAAACTCGTGAAACTTGTTAGATAAAATAATATTTTGTTATGATGTAGCCTAAAATGTTGTCATTTTAATGCACTTTGGCTGGTAAAATATTTGAGTTAAGGACCACCAACAAGCTCCCCCACACTTAGATCTTTGCTCGCCCTAAGCAAAGGTTAGGATAAAGTAAACATAAACATGGCAGTTCAAGATATGAGACAAGCATAACAATTATTCCAAAAATATACCTCGTACTTGTGGGGTATGTGGAGTGTCTATTATATCTCCTTGAGTGGTTGAGAAATGGAACGGCTCTAAAATAAAGTTATCTCTTCCCATTTTCATGTTTTAGTCACTTGGAGTTTTTGTAACCTTTTGAAATAAAACATAGTTTACATGTACTCCTCGAATGGTACTCTCAAATCGCTCAATGGTGTTTAGTTCCTCACCAAGGCATATCATAGCAATGCCTTTTTTTCTTCCTACTTCTAAAATGCTTATATGGAGCTTGGCTAGGAAAAAGTATGAAGGCATACTTGCATTGTGTATTTTGCTAAGTCAAACAATGGATCCAAGGAGAAAGATGTCATACAATCAAATCAAGAAGTGCATGTGTGTGGAACATTAGGTGGATATATAGTGTGGCTAACCTAATTCTACTATGCTCTTTAAAACACATCTCTCTCTTTATTGGGACTTGGAAAATTTTTGTGAGAATATGGGCTATCTTTATTTCATCCTTATTTTCTTCTTTTCATATCTTTTTTTCTTTCCCTTTTTTCTTTTTGATGATAGCTTCATGCCTCTTTTTGCAACGACACTTTTGAGAGAGATATCAATAAGGATGTGGAGCATTTATTTTGATGGAACCTAACAAATATATTTTTTCACTCCTAGTGTAGGAGTAGAACATTTATGGATGGATCAAGGTGGAAGGCATGTTTTTGCGCTTACTCCTAGTGTAGGAGTAGTGCATAGATTTGGTGGTGTGTACGTGATCTTGATTTTAAAAGCATGGTAACTTTCTCAACATGGGTCAACAAAGTTTGACAAAGCTCAACACAAAAACAAGTAGCATATGTAGATGGTTTTCATCATGATATTTGGCCTTGGTAGGAATTTTCTTACCATTGAGGAGTATGTGTGAAACTATGGATTTTTACTTTTTATCAGAAAGAAAATTATCCAAGTACTTTGAATATAAAAGGTTCGATTTCCATGTCAAAGCCATATCTCACTTCGCAACAACTTAGTTAATATGTTTTCCTATATGATATTTTCCCACAAGCACTAAGTGTATGTAAGGAATAAAGATTATGCAAGCCAATCTCGAAGAGATATAATCATGTTCACTTTAGAATTTGACTCTAAGTGTGAAACTTGGTTCTTTTTAATTTGCATGTTTAAACGAGTGTAGAACCAGGAGCAAACAAGTGAATGGGTGGGAAGGAATAAAACGGATATGTGTGCAGGCTTCTCTACCGGTTCATGATGTGGTTCGGTGCTTTTGTTTCATATTTTAAGTTTGATTATAATGTATGACATTTTTAAACATAATCAAACTTATTGGTGCAAGGCATGGGTGAGAAGATGGAGAGCAAACTAGTGTGCCCGAGAGAAAGCATGTAGGGTCAGTTTCCACTCGAGAGAAAGCATGGTAGGGTCGATTTCCCCCACGCTTGAACTTTTATGTCATTCGACACTAAAAGCCAAGTGTGAATGTTGGAGCATCTCCTTAGTGTGTATTCTAGCACCCATATTCTTAGACATTGTTCATCCTTTGTTCCTGTAATTGTTAGTGACAAAGAATACTCGAAGGGAACTTGTCTAGCACCATGTTCTTTTTTATTGTGGGAGACTTAGGAAGATTAGAGCTTTATTTTTAATAAAAAAGCTAAGCTAAAACAAGTTTATTATGCAAAACATAAATTATTTATTTATTTTTATTATTGAAAAGTTCTAATAACTAAAAAGAAACAAAGAAACATGGTTCTTTTTTTAAATTTATTATTATATTTTTTAAGTGACTTTAGCATAGTGAGCAAGGCATAAAGGTGAAAAAAGTAGAGACAACCAAGACAAAATCAATGAGCGAAGCATGTCATGAGATGTTTTAAGAGAAGTTCACCCCCACACTTGAATTTTGCAAAATGCAAAAATCAAATTTGGATGGTAGCACTCTCCGTTGAATGTGCTTCATTGTTGAATGATGTTTGGTTGGATTTACATTGTGTTTCAACGCTTCGTTCTTTTTGCTCAAACCTAAAAGGTTAGTAACAAAAATATCCGAAGGAACGATTTCACAAATATGTCCTTAAGCTCATTTTCAAAAGTCATGTTATTATTATTATTATTATTTTATAGAAGTAAAAGGATTTTTTTAAAAGAGCAACTTTATTAAAGTAAATGATAAAAGGATGAGTTATCTCCTGAAAGTGCTTGTTTTAGGACAAAAGCTCACCCTTGGGAAACCTTTTGAATTTCATCTCATGTTGGTGATGTGGTTTCCCCTCCAACACCAACCTTCGTGGACCTATCTATAAAACTCATGCCAAGACACCACAGGATTTGCAAAATTTGTGATATACAAAAACATCTACAACAACCCTTTAAAGTTTTTTATGGACTGAGAGCAAGTAGGGGCTATAGATTTTGCAAGTGATGGCCGAGTTACAGATCGTTTTGCAAGATTTTTCATATGAGCATGGAATTGATGGGATTGTTAGGAAATAACATCCATGCTCATTGAGAAAATCTTCCATTTTAGGGAGAGCACTTTCTTTCTCATGACAATTAAACTCCTCCACAAGATTTGGATAGGTCATGGTTGTTGTGGAAATTGACATAAGCTCACCCCTAAGAACCAATTTTGATGAGACATTGATTGTGGGCATAGAGGGGCAGAGGATAGAAATGGCTTCTATATGATTTGGTTCTCCCTCTATGGGTTCACTTGATATTTCATCCTTGATTTTTCCCTGATGTCTCATATAGGAATTCGAGGCATGAGATGATGTTGAATTGGGAGGCTCTAAGGTGTTCCCAAGATCAACATCAAGGAAAAGGTCATCCTCGAATTCAAATGGACATGTAAAAGGATGGGGTTCATCATCCCTAGAAGTGTGATATGTTTCCTAAATGGGAGGTTCTTTGACAACCGGATCATAGGAAGGATATGAAGAAAATTCATATTCGGTTGTGTGTGCCTCCTTTTGTTGGCCGGGGCTTGACTCAATTTCTTCTTTAGGAAACTCATCATAAATGCCAGTGTAGGGTGTGTTTTCAAGGATTTTCTCAAGAATGGATTTCCCCTCACTAATCGAGTTGTGTGTGAACGAGCCTCCTAAAGATAGGTCAAGTTGGAGAGTAGCTTCCTTGCTAAGACCAAGATGGAAGTGGTAAAGAAGGACATGGTCGAGCAAGGAAAGGTTTGGACTGGTATTGATAAGGCCCAAGAACCTAGCCCAAGCTGCTCCTAGAGTCTCCTTCTCCTTCTGTTGAAAGGTAAGTAGTTCTATTCGAAGGGCAGCAAATCGATAAAGAGGGAAGAAAGCAAGACAAATTTGTCTCAAATTTCATCCTAATTTCCATTTACGCCTTCCATGGTATGAGCATACCATTGTTTTGCTCTTCCCAAAAGGGAGAACGGAAGCAATTTCCATTTAGTGGTCTCATGTGTCATGCCAGAAATATATAGGCAAGAACATAGTTGCTCGAATTCTCGAAGGTGGCTATAAGGATTTTCATCTTCTTGCCTAGAGAAGGGTTGCTCCCGAACCATGGCTATGAAAGCAGGGCGAAGATCATAGCCATTTGTAAGAATGGGATGTGATGATGGTAGTGGCTCCAACAATTCACCCTTTGGAGCGGATTATTTAAAAATAGGAGTGGAATCCATGTGGTAAGGATGGTAGTGGTGGTGGTGGTGAGGTGCATATGATGGTTGTAACAAGGAAAAAAAAGATACATAAATGACTTGGTTCACTTCTAGAATAGCTACCATTCCCCAACAATGGCGCAAGAAAGCTTGTTGGTATTTGTTAATGCAAACAGATAAATCCACAAGCACACGGATATCACTGTAGCTTTCACCCGGAGTATTCCTAGGTATCAATTTCCATGAGGAACATGAAGTGTACTAGAAAGGATCAAGGTCATCTAAGGATAAAGTGTTTTTGTGGGAAGAGAAGGGTTTTCTAAGGTTTTCCCAAGAAACTAGATAACCAAGGTTCAAGCTTAATTACTAAACTCACTTACTTTGGAGCAACAATACCTTTCCGATCCTCGAAAAGATAGGGAAGGGGTGATCGAGGTCAGGCTGCCAAAAAGCTCTACAAAAACACCAATCCAAATGTGGTGGATTACAAAGGCTTAGTCAGAGCTGTCACCTCTAGGGCTACCACAACTATCCGTGTGAATAGGCGCAAACTCAGGTAAACACTAGCCTACATACCACGTCTACGCTAATGATTACTACTCTAGCCTGAAGTCTTAGACTAGAGCACTTGATCGAGCAGAGTTCCCATAAGTAAGCAAAGCAACAACAAAACTTAGTTAAGTAGTATGCTTGAAAATACCAAAAGAAAACTTGGATATTACTCAAGTCAAGTTGGCTCCATAGAGGTACAAAGTTGAAAAGGACCCAACAAACTCGGCTCTTCCTTCGCTCTATTCCTCTCCTCACTTCCTCTTTTTGTCTATTACAACTAGGTGTGAAGCACCTAGAGGAACACTACTAAAAAATGTGTGAAGATGAAGCTCAAGGTAGGTGTGTGTTTGAGAGGAGGCTCTCCCCCTCTATTTATACAAGCTTGAAGGTGATGTGGAGAACTATTTTTGGCACGAGTACATGCTCCACCGCCTCTTTCATGCCCTCATGCCACTACCTATTGAAAGGGTGGCTAAGAGGTGCTGGTGGGGGGTCGGCTACCCCATGACCAAGCCCCCTCACTGAAAGGACCTAGGATGCCACATAGAGGGGGGTGAATAGGCGCTTATGAAAATTAACACCTTTAAATGCGAAAACAATTAGAAAAGGGAGTTTCCAAAATGGAAACTCCAAATTAAGAGTAATACCACCCCTCATAAGTTAGCCACAGAGTAAACAAGGTATAAAGAATATATCTATAAGTTACAACCCTGCAACATAAAGTTAGAACAGAGAATAAATATTTTCAGCACAGGTAGACAATACCGGACGTGTCCAGTAGGTATATCGGACGTGTCTGGTATACACGATTTCAGTGGAACAGCCATAAACTTGCTCCTTTTGATTTCTAACTTCAAATCAAATTGTAGGTACCTACTAGATATGACAATATACATAGATAACCTACACAAGAGCAAGAGCAACACAAATATCAAATGAAATATGAATTAAGACATGATATTTGTTTTACCGAAGTTCAGACTCGTTCGAGTCCTACTCTCCATTGAGGGGGCTATGGGTGACCCAGCGAAGGTCAGCCCTAGAGGGTACCATGAAGGTCACTCTAGCCAATGTCTTTTCCAACTCCTTTTCCTCCTTCCACTAGTTGATTCTGAGGCAGCGGAATCGACCGTTACAAACTTTCTGAGGCACATCACAATCTCTCGGGTGCTCTCCGGCAACGCCTAACCGTCTAGGACCGAAGAGTCCAAGAGTAACAAATGCAAATCATGAAATAGACAATATGCACAAGTGCTCAAGTGGTGGCTTTCTCTCTTTTTCAAATTCTCTCTTAACCCACAAATGGATTTTGTGATTTGGATCACACACTCACTAAGAGAGGGTTTGGGAGAGTTGGCAAGGCTCAAAAACATGTATGTGTATCAGCAAAATTAGCAGCCTCCAAAGGTGGGGGCTTGGGGGTATTTATAGCCCCCTTGAAAAACTAGCCATTTTATAGTCGTTGCCATGCATACTAGACATGTCCGGTGTGACTTACACTATGCCAACAGTAACAGAGTTACAGTGACGTTGTGAGGCGTCGGAACTCTCGATGAATGCCAGAACTTCTGACCATTAGAACTCCTGACTCACGTCAAAACTCCCAACCCTCAGCATATTTGAAAACTATGGTAACTGAGTTAAAGTATGTGAGGTGTCAGAACTCCCGACTCATGCCGGAACTTCCAACCATCGGAACTCCCGACTCACGTCAAAACTCCCGACCCTCAAGACATTTGAAAACTAGTCGTTGTCCTCTGGCCGTCCATATCGGACACGTCCGGTATGAATACCAAACATGTCCGGTATGACCACCATAGTGAACTCTCTAAGTCAGTTAAGCGCAAGACGTCAGAACTCCCAACCATTGTCGGAACTCCTGACAAACCACCCCAAGATCAACAATATTACCATTGCTGGGCAAATACCGGACACATCCAGCAAAAACCAGGTTAGCTCTTTTGTCTCTCAAACACTCAAAACTCACATGGGTTGGCTTGAGCACTTATGAAACATTATCTATTATCATGATGCATCCCCCTTAATAGTATGGCATTCCTATTAACTCAAATTTAAAAGTATAACGAATTTAAACCTTTTGAGTTGATCTCTTTCAACCGAAGCCATGTATTCCATTCTTCATCAAGTGAGGGTGCCAACATGTCAACTTTAATCTTTTTCACTTGAGCATAGCCATCTTGAGCATGTGACTTGATTCCATTCATTAAATATGAATAACTCCAAATGCATCAAGTCACTTTCAACACTTTGTCCAATATAGATTTGATCATCCACATCAATATGACCATCATAGCTTGATTAGTACCTCAACTAAATGCAAGTACTTTCTTCTTCACCCTAGCTAGGTTCTTTGGCCACCAAGCCATCGCTTGTCCTTTACCCTTGCTTAGTACCTCGAAGCCTTTCCTTGATGTCTTCACCATCTCAAGCCATCAAGTCACATCTTATGATTCATTTGTATTGTTATCTTTTTCATTTCAATTTAGTAAGCTTCAAATATGAGACCGTTCCAGATGAGGACATGACCTCCATACATATGACCATGCTTGGAGAATCATATGGAGACCAAGGAGATCAGCAAGGGTGTCCAAGTCAAGAAGGAGGTCCAAGGCTAATTCGGTTCGAGTCCCCGAG
Source organism: Miscanthus floridulus (assembly GCF_019320115.1). NCBI lineage: Eukaryota > Viridiplantae > Streptophyta > Magnoliopsida > Poales > Poaceae > Miscanthus > Miscanthus floridulus. Next base: position 129,374,497 of record NC_089581.1, on the reverse strand, counting down.
GTGGAGGCCCAAAGCAACTCAAGTTCGAGTCTGCCTTAGCCTCTAGGACCAGTCTGTCTTAAACTAGTCACCCAGGACGCATCCAGACTCTATTTTCAACAATCCACATATGGTTGGAAAGTTAATTTGATAAGGAAGCTAATCCAAGTGGTTTCTCATCAAAAGACCTTCAAAATCAACGGGAATCATCAAAACAAGTCAGTGTCCAGAATCTGTCAGGGTGCTGTGACACCATCTTTTGGTCCGTTGGACCATGTATCGTGTTTGGACCCATTAGGGGGCATGTCCAGGGGGGTGACGCCCAAGACTATAAATAGTAGCCATCGCTCTCCTTAGGGTTTGGGTTTTGTTTAGTTCTTGATTTTCTCGTGAAACAGATGTCGTTTTGCTGCAACTATCGCCGCCAAGGCCGCTTGCTGTGAACTAGGACCCCAATTCTTGATCTTGTTCGCCTGTGGCGATTAGTCCTTTCGAATAAAGACTTGAACTCTTTCTCATTATCATAAGCCTCATATTTATTTGCAATTTCAGATTGTGTTTATCTCGTTCTTGCTTGTGTTCTCGATTCGCTTGCAGGAAAGCCTTCTCGGCGAGGTCAATCGCGTTCGCGTGGTTGATAACCAACGGAGCAGTGGAGTAATAGTTGCATGGGTCCGAATTAGTCTTGGTTCAAAGCCTAGATTGTGAATGTCAAGTCTCCACCAATCGACGTTATCATACCTTTCGGAAGGTCGGACCTAGTCTACATCAAGTGGTATCAAAGACCTTGTTGCCCGTTAGGTATAACTTTGTTTTTCCCTTTAGATTGCTACTGTTTTTGTTTTACCTATAGTCCACAAAAAGCCAAAAAAATATACACTATCACATATCTCTAGTCCTATAGCCCCACTATGCCTTTGCAATTTTTTTAATTTTAGTTTGCTTTATTGAACTGTCGTCCCTCGCCACGTCTTAGTGTTCATTGTGTTCTGATCTTGTTCTTGGTCTAGCGTCAAGTCTTGTTTCCTAGTGTGGCTTGCATCAGATTGATCTCCAGTTTTTCTTTGGATCTGAAATAGTCATGGAGTGGGTTGCGTGATTGAGTTTGTTTTGTCTAGCAATTCTTTCTACGGCTTCCTCGATTAAGTATTTTTCTTCCATGGTGGAAATATCTAAAGTCTAATCTCTTATGTGCGGCACTTTTGTGAGATAAAAAAACATAAAACAAAGAAAAAGGCGAAGAGGTGCAAAAACCAAAAGAAGGAAAAAAAAAGCCGCACCTAAAAAAAAGAGAAAAAAAATAAAGAAGGAAAGAAAAAGAAAGTGAAAAAAAAGTTCAGAAGTGCTTGCATCCTTTTGAGTCCTTGTGCTGAGTTGTATTGTATTGCTTGCTTGAACTAGGTTCAGGATGAGTTTAGGCTACCGACATATACTAGCTTGGGACTACTTTTCAATCTTGCAATTTTTGAATTAAATTATTGTTATTCCTTGCTACTATATTGTGCCTGTCCAAGCTCCACTTTCTTCTAACCAAGTACAGGTTCGCCTTGCAACTGTTACACTCAAGCTACAACGGTATCACAGTCACCGACCGATTGCGCCACCTGTTGCTTTGGTAAGAACACTTGTAAGACCGTGGTAAGACGCTTGAGAGTTGAGTGCCTTGTTTTTCCTTGTCCACAACCTAAGTAGTTGATAGGTATAATACTTTTGTGTTGTCTTTTGCTGTCTTCTAACAATGATAGGTTGTTCGTATCCACCAACTTATGATGGTATAGGTGCTGATGAGTACATAGAGTGGGAAATTGCCATAGATAACATATTTGCTACTCGCTTTATGTGTCCAAGGAGGAAGGTAAAAAATGCATCTAGTGTTTTGTGACATTCTGCTTTATCTTGGTGGGGGTCTTTAGATCCTTCTGATAAACCTCAAACTTGGAATGATATGAAAGATCTTATGAGAGAAAATTTTGTTAATCCATCTCTTGTAATTAATTCAAATGATGAGGTGCATCAACTAGATCAATCTCTTGTTATTCCTCCTGCTATGCCTAACCTTTTGCAGGACAATGTACAAAAGAGCGAGGATGACATGACAGAAAATGAGATGCTCACAGTCTCATGTGACAATTCAGAACCATCAACTATTACTCCTGCTGAACATGAGAGCAAAGGTAAAGCCCACGAAGCTAAACTCGCGGAAGGTGAGAGTTCTCTTGATGTGCTGAATTTTTCCACCAATCATGTTATGATAGAGCAAATTTTAGTGGAGCCTTCGCTTGATTTACCTTTATCACAAGATGATTTGCTTGATGTTTTTTGTGATGAAGATGACTTGCATGATGATATTTATGTTATACCCATGCAATCATTGAAGAATGATCATGCTATATGTGTGCTAAAATCGAGCACTTGTGCTGAAAATAGACTTGTTATTCATAATGTTAGTAAAGTTGACAAGCCGAAATTGTTGTCTTCTTTAAATACTTTGGGTTACATTGAATTTGATGTTCTGTGTAATCTTAGTTCTTTAGAGGAGAAACTTTATGCATATGCTGATTTACTATGGTTCCCTAGACATACATATCATGTTTTTGGTAAATATAACAACCAAGGGCAATTTTTGATACAACGAGTTTACATTTGTATAAATCCAAATTCTCCTTTTGTTGTGCAAAGTAATGATCAACTAGAGGATAGTAAAATCAACACTGTTGTTATGCCATATTCCTCTAGTTTTGCTTTTTGAACACAAGTGGAATCCAAAGAAAGGGAGCATATGTTTCTTGTTAGTACTAATCTTTTGCAGGATAGTATTGGCAAAGATCGTGTGTATTTCAATCGAGCAGACTACATGTCTATAGGACAAGACATGATACGAACCTAGACATGTGGTCATATTCTTTCTCACAACATTGTCCATTTTCATTATTTTGGAAACCTCGATTGTCCTCATGTTGTGTAGGATCGACTTCAAACAAAATCGACACCGAGGATGGCTTTTCATCGAGAAAGGGAGGATGATGAGGACATGACCTCCATACATATGACCATGCTTGGAGAACCATATGGAGACCAAGGAGATCAGCAAGGGTGTCCAAGTCAAGAAGGAGGGCCGAGGCTAATTCGGTTCGAGTCCCCGAGGTGGAGACCCAAAGCAACTCAAGTTTGAGTCTGCCTTGGCCTCCAGGACTAGTCTGCCTTAAACTGGTCACCCAGGACACATCTAGACTCCATTTTCAATGATCCACATATGGTTGGAAAGAAAATTTGATAAGGAAGCCAATCCAAGTGATTTCACATCAAAATACCTTTAGAATCAACAGGAATCGTCGAAATAAGTCAGTGTCCAGAATCTGCCAGGGTGCTGCGACACCATCTTTTGGTCCGTTGGACCGTGTATCATGTTTGGGCCCATTAGGGAGTGTGTCTAGGGGGTGATGCCCAAAACTCTATAAATAGCAGCCATCGCTCTCCTTAGGGTTTGGGTTTTGTTTAGTTCTTGATTTCCTCGTAAAATAGAAGTCATTTTGCTGCAACTGTCGCTGCTAAGGCCGCTTGCTGTGAACCAGGGCCCCAGTTCTTGATCTTGTTCGCCTGTGGCGATTAGTCCTTTCGAATAAAGACTTGAACTCTTTCTCATTATCATAAGCCACATATTTATTTGCAATTTCAGATTGCGTTTATCTCGTTCTTGCTTGTGTTCTTGATTCACTTGCATGAAAGCCTTCTCGGCGAGGTCAATCGCGTTCGCCTGGTTGATAACCAACAGAGCAGTGGTGTAACGGTTGCGGGGGTCCGAATCAGTCTTGGTTCGAAGCCTAGATCGTGAACGTCGAGTCTCCACCAATCGACGCTATCATACCTTTCAGAAGATCAGGCCTAGTCTATATCGGGCCTAGTCTACATCAATTCCATATGCAATCCCTCATGTCTCATCATCTAATTTTTACCAGGCTTGCTTTCACATAGTATATGGAAATCCCACAATAAATAAGCATTTGCATGAATTCCATTTGCATTGTTTTCTTATGCTTGAACTAGATTATTTATACAACAACACATCATTTTGGCTTTCATTAAGTACCAGTGAGATAACCTATTACCTGTCCACACTTAGCAAATGGTTCGACCTTTAATCATATTGTCATTCAATCATCCAAAACCCACTAAAGGGCTAGATGCACTTTTAATCTCCCTATTTTTGGTGATTGATGACAACTTGATTAAAGCTTACAAAAGAACATAAACATTTAAGCTTTTGGGTTCAATGATTTATGAGGGGCTCCCCCTTAATATGTGCTTATGATTAGAATTCACAAAATGACCTCAAATGTCAATTGCACATACTAAAATATATAGGAGACTCCCCCTAAATCATTGCATCCATGGGGTGCATGTGTGTGTGACAAAGTAAAACTGTGATGCATATGACAAGATATATCACACAAGAATAAATATAAAGGCATCACATCAAATATTTTCATTCTAGCATGCATAGTCCTTATGAAAATAAATATAACACATGTATGTCACACATAGCACTTATTACACATTTTCTCAAGTCCACAAACCACTAATATATAAATAAAGATCATGTCTCAAGAGATACATAGATAAAACATAAGTATAAGTCTCATCTCTCACATGATACAATCTATCTCAAACTCAAGATACATCGATGAACTCAAAAGCTTATAGTTGTAGTACATATCTCCAGGTACAAAGATAAGCAAATGAAACAAACATCCTGAAGCTTTAATCAGTCTCTCTCCCCTTTGTCATCTATCACCACAAAGGTCCAAAAATGACATACTAAGGACAAAGGGGTTGTAAGTTGTCTCTCAAAGCTGAGATCACTCATCATCATCTTCATCTCCAACATTCTCATCATCTGAGCGTGGAACACCAGCTGGACGAGAACCACCCGCATCAGATGGGTCATAGCCACTAGACTTGTAGTAGCCAAAACCACCTATGAGGTCACTCCACTAGTCTGAAGCATACTCATGTGCAGCACTAGGACATGGCTGAGAGTGAGTAGGCACATGAGCCTATAGTGGTAAAGTGCCAGGGTGCTCTAGTGCTTGCTACTGCTATCACTGAAGGAACTCAGCAAACTCTATGTCGTACCTGCCCTGCTGCTGTTCCTCAGTCTCATGCTCACTAGCTGCCTCATCTAATAGTGGAGACCTAGGAGGATCAAGCTCAAGTCTAGTAGCAATCTACTTCAAAGTCCAAGTGTCATTCCTCCTAGCCTCCCTCTCCTTCTGCTGACAGGTCTGTATGTCCTTGCACATCCCAAAGATAGCACTAAACATCTTGTGAATAGGAGAAGGAGGACTGTGGCGACGTGAAGAAGAATGTGAAGGAGCATGTGGTAGAGAGGAAGCTCATCCTACTGCTACACCACCTACAAGTGCATCTGCCTCTGGTGCTACTGCTGCTACTCTTGGTCCTGCTAGCGGTACCCCAACCTTAGGTAAGTCTACAACAATCTTTAGGGCCTTATGTACCTTGTCATACTCAAAGGTATGCCCTGTGACCTGCTCAATCATGTGCATGACGTAGGGAGCAAAACCACAGCCCTTGAGGGGCCTCTCTCCAACACTCCTAATCTCGCACCAAATGAAGTCAAAGACACTGAAGGGTCATGCATCAGGTGCCATCCTATGGAGCAGGTTTCTGGAATAATCTGCAATGTTTCTCTTATCTCCACCTTTGCAATCAATGGTCTTCCTGAACATCCTATCTAGGTATCTATAAGTAGGGTGAAGACCTAGAACCTTCCCCACTGCTCCTCTCTCACCCCCTGGTGGGTACATGTAGGCCAGCTACTCTGGAGGGAGTGCCTGCTCTATGTGAATCCTATCTCTCTGAAGATCCTCCTCTAAAAAACCAAGTAGGGGAGCGAAAGCATCATAATCCACATTGTACCACTAGCCCTCAAGCATCCAGTGCATACGCCTCTCATCCTCCTCAACATATAGGGTGGCATAGAACTAAGCTACCACCTCTATATTCCAATCATGCTGGAACTCCATAATTGCATACACCCCTGTATGCTGGCAAATGGAAATAGCGTGATCAATGGAGGCCTTCTACAAATCTCTGACGTACTGTCAGTCAATCCACTAAGACTTAGCAATCACTGGGTTCCTAGTGAGGATCACATTGGTGTAGAAGTCCATATGAAAGGTTGTCTAAAATCGATGATCAAATTGAATCCTAGGCAAGCCCCTTGGATCAATTCTCCTCTCATCTCTGGCTCTTCTAGTCATGCCTTTCCCTTGATAGTCAACTCTAGACACATAAGAGGGTACACTAGGTGGATGTGTCTCAAGTAATCCATAGTGCATACCCTGGCCTGGCTGGTGCTGAGCTAGAGGTACTGCCTACTCCTCCTCAATTTCCTGCTCATCATTTGAGCTGCCACTATCTAAACCTCGATCAGTGCTCTTCCTCTTCTTGGTACTAGGCTCCACTCTATACTCTTCTGTATCTATGTTAGAGGAAGAACGGTTGTCTCCCTCTTTGTACTGTGGAGCACCCTAGTAGCTCTAAAGAGTCCCCTGCTGCTGCCCTGCTCCTGCTGACTATATCTAGGATGCATTTCATGTCTTGCCTTCTTGTGTTTCTCTAGTGCTGGATCATGCCTATGCTTGGACCTAGGCTCCTGTCTTCCACTCATGGTTATTGTCCTGTATCCAAAGATTTGCAAGAAATTTTAGATACATGCCCAAACGATAGCTTATTTTAGTTGAAATATAGAAATAAGAATAATCATCCTATGCTTTGCAATCACCTCAACCAAACTAGGTCACAAGGTTCCCAAAACACAATAGACAATTAAACTTAGTCCTATGAATCAACCACTGAGAAGATTGAAACAAGAGAGCAAAACATGCTCTGCTATCCCATACCAGACACATCCGGTATGAGCGGACAGCAACCCTAACTGAGGTCCTTCGCTCAATCTTCAACTAATCCAATCCAAACTTTGGGAATTGCTTCTAGAAAGGTAATGTAGCATCTCTACCGAAGGGATTTCAAAATCATGCCCTAACCACTGAGATCGGATGAGGTCTAGGATTAAGGATACCTTGAGAGAGTGAATGAAGATGTGATTGGAAATCTAAGTCCCAGAGTCCTTCGATCTTGATGCAAATCTCCTCCGATTCAATCTCCCTCCCTTCTTTTTCTTGGTGGAATCACCTCGAATCGCCAATTTCGGTGGAACAGCAGTGGCGGCGTTGGCTTGGAGGGAGAGAAGAGAGATAGAGGACCAGGGCCAAGGGGTATGGGCTTTTTATAACCCCGCTCATACCTACCGGACACGTCCGGTATTTGTGGGCTGGCTTGTTCTTGTTCCTAAATTTCATTCACTTAATTCCAATCCCCTTCTCTATCATTTCTTGATCCAAAAACATGTATGTCCTTGATCCAAATAAGGTGTAATTACTTTTCTTATCCAAATGCCATGAGTATCACTACTCTTTTCCAATTATTTGGCATATATAGATTTTGATTACTTGAGAGAGAGATTGTGAGACATAGTAGATTGTGGACTTAAGAAAGCCATGTCATGTGTAATTAGCCAATCAAACAATCAAGGAGAGCTATAATTATCACATGACAAGGCTAGGTCACAAAGACCAAGATTCAAATAGTTTTTTCAAATTCACACCACCTACACATTCTAGTTATGGGTTTTGAAAAACATCTCTCCTATGTCACACAAATGCACATTCTAACATATAAAGGGCCTTAGATGCACTTACAATGCATGTATGTAAAAACATACCTTTGCCTTGAGCCCACAAGAATACCACTAAGTAAGATACATAGCATGATAATCTTTATGTTGACCTTAATTGCCAAATAATCATGCTAGATACGAAATCAATTTTTCATCCAAAGGACTACAAAGAATGCTAGATAAATTTGTTAGTCCACAAGGTACAAAATAGAAACTGAGCTCCCCCTAAATAAGTGCTTTAAGTAATTTGAATGACTTTCAACTAGCACTTTATTCTATTAAGAATTTGGGAGTCAATTTTCTATTTTGAACCAGCAACCAAATAATTTGCCATATTTAAATTTGAGTTCAAGAGATGCTCACAATTCACTTAGATTTGGTAAATCACAAGCTTCTGAGTAAATTAAGGATATATGAAAATATATGGATCAAAGACTCAGTTGCAATCCAATTAGTGTTCTGGTTCCTGCAATACCAGACACGTCCGGTAGGTATACCGGACACGTCCAGAATACGCAGAACAGAAACACTTTCTTTCTAGTCCCTAGCCATACCGGACATAGTCCAATAGTAATACCAGACACGTCTGATAGGTGCAGGACAGAAACAAATAAATTCGTTGCTTGTGATTCTTCGTTTAGGTCTATTATTTATTGTATACCTACATCTCAACAAATGAATTGCTCTACTAGAGAGCTATTAAAAGCAATCATATGGCAAACATGATAATTATCAAGTAAAACTAATTAGCCACTTTCAATTTTCACAAAAATGTCCTATTTGTGAGTCATTGAGCACAAAACAAACAAAGTGGCTATCCTATAACGGTTTAAGTACTTGTTACCAATGGTGAAGATGAAGTAAATGATATATTCATTAAATTATCTTCGGGTCAACCATATAGGAGATTATGATGAGAATTGATTGATAGATTGAGTGAATATTTTCAATTTACTTGCTCAACCCCCCCCCCTCCGAAGCCTTCATCTCATCACCAAGTACCTACATCATTAACCTAAGCACACTTTGGTACCCAACTCTTGTTGGGTCCTTTTGGGTTAGTCAACAAGTGCTTAGGCACCCAAATGGCTTTAGCACTAGTTTGTGGTGAACACATCACCTTGCTAGTGCTAACTCCATTTGTGGTCTTCCTAAGCATATCATTATAAACAAATGTGTTCGGCTTAGGAGCGTTACCATTTGGGCATTCATAGCTTAGATGCCCCTTTCTTCTACAAGCATAGCATATGCGGCCTTTGTTTGCTCTATGCTTGTTTTGCTTGTATGGACATCTATCAACCTTGTGGCCCATCTCATTGCATCCATAGCATCTTCTTGTTGCAACTTGGGCTTCCTTTCTTGCCTCTTTGTACATTGGGCATTTCTTGGTAGGATGCCCCAATTTCTTGCTCATGAGACAAGCGCTTTGTCCATCACTTTTCTTTTGGTTGGCCAACTTGTTTGAGGCCTTTTGTTCGGCCACTTCACACTTGTCGGCCCAACTCTTATGTGGACACATGGCCCACTCATGTCCATATAATCCACAACCATAGCATAACCTTTTTCCATGTTTCTTGCTCTTGGTTGTGTTGGCCTTACTTGAAATGTGATTCTTTTGTTGGGTTTTGGAGGAAGCAAGGTTTGAACCCTTCTCAAGCTTCTTCACCATGTTATCACGGTTATCTTGAGAAGGTTGTGCTTTCTCCTTACCCTTCAACCGAATCACATCTTTCTTTAATCTTTTCACCTCTTCTTTGAGCTCTATGTTTTCTATGAGATTTAGCTCAATCGAAGATTGGCTTGCTTGAGGAGCACACTCATTAGTACAAGAAATATTTAATTGAGATGGTGTACTAGTGAGTGAATGTGTAAGAGGTTGAGAAAATTTTACCGATGTGATCACAACCTCATGAGCTACCTCAAGCATGATGCTTGATTCTACTACTTCCTCATGAGAGCACTTTAGATGAACATAGTTTGCTTGTAGCACATTATACTTGCTTGATAGTTCATCTAGCCTTGCCTTGAGCTCAAAGTTTTCCTTCTCTAGTTGTGAAACACTAGAAGAGGAGTTAGTAACTAAAGCATGCTTCAATTGACAATTTTTCATACCTTTCACTTAGAGCCTTTAGTTCTTCCATCTTGGAGATGAGAAACAATTCTTGCTTTTGAAGTGATTGCTCTTGCTTCTCAATCTCTTCTTCAAGCTCATCATTCTTTTCAACTATCTTCATGATGATGAACTTGTCCTTGCAGTTGAGATGATCAAGGTTGTAGTTGTCTTCAACTTCAACATCACTCTCATCTTGATCATCCACTTAGTGCTTTCTCCTTTTCTTGATCTTTCTTGTTACTCTTCTTCTTGCTTTTCTTGGCCATGAGACACAAGTGATGAGTATCATGAGATACTGAGGTTGACTCATCACTTGGTCACCACTGGGCTTGAGCATCATTGCATAGACAGCCTGCTGCTCCTGCTACCTCGGCCATACCGAATACGTTCGGTAGGCATACCAGACACAGTCAGGTATGTGTAGGCAGACAACATGTCATGCGCTGCTTGCACTTCTGCTCAGGCTCTTGAGGTCTTGTGAGGCTTCTTCGCTACATGAAGACACAATGGACATACTTTCCATTGACTCGATCTCAAGTGCATCATCACATTTGGATTTTCCATATAAATCAAAAAGTCTAGTCCAAATGAGATGAGCACTCTCCTGGAGGTGGTTGTCCATTGAAGATTGCCTCATCTTGAACCTCTACACTCAATGTACTCAACATGACATTAATAGCTTGAGCATTGAGTTGCACGCATATCTCTTCCTCTTTTGACAAATTTTTGTAGTTGCTCCAATCAACTATAGGAAGAGGTATGCTTGCATCCTACAATATGCTCAACAAGAGGACTAATATCCCTAAAAGCATTGAGTACATGAATTGACCAAGGTAGAAAGTTTGAACCATCATTTTGGAGAAGCACCGGCTCCAACTCGATAGGCGTCGACATCCTTTTCTCACGGCAGTGAAGCTTTAGGTGAGAACCTTGCTCTGATACCAATTGAAAGGACCTAGGATGCCAGCCTAGAGGGGGGTGAATAGGCGTTTCTAAAAATTAACACCTTTAAATGCGGAAACAATTAAAAATAGAGTTCTAATATGGAAACTCCAAATTAAGAGTAATACCACCCCTCACAAGTTAGCCACAGAGTAAACAATGTATAAAGAATATATCTAGAAGTTACAACCCAGCAACACAAAGTTAGAACAGAGAATGAATATATTCAACATAGGCAGGAAATACCGGACGTGTCTGGGATCTATACCGGACGTGTCCTATATACACGGTTTCAGTGGAACAGCCCTAAACTTGCTCCTTTCGATTTCTACCTTCAAATCAAATTATAGGTACCTACTAGATATGACAATATACCCAGATAACCTGCACAAGAGCAAGAGCAACATAAATATCAAATGAAATGCTAATTGAGACACGATATTTGTTTTACCAAAGTTCAGACTCGTTCGAGTCCTACTCTCCGTTGAGGGGGCTACGGGCGACCCAGCGAAGGTCAGCCCTAGAGGGTACCACGAAGGTCACTCTAGTTGGAGTCTTTTCCAACTCCTTTTTCCTCCTTCCACTAGTTGATTTGAGGCAGCAGAATCGACCGTTACAAACTTTTCGAGGCACACCACAATCTCTTGGGTGCTCTTCGGCGATGCCTAACCATCCTAGGACCGAAGATCAAGAGTAACAAATGCAAATCATGAAATAGACAATATGCACAAGTGCTCAAGTGGTGGCTTCTCTCTTTTTCAATTCTCTCTTAACCCACAAATGGATTTTGCGATTTGGATCACACACTCACTAAGAGAGGGTTTGGAGAGTTGGCAAGGCTCAAAAACGTGTATGTGTATCAGTAGAATTAGCAGCCTCCAAAGGTGGGGGCTTGGGGGTATTTATAGCCTCCTTGAAAAACTAGTCGTTTTTATAGCCATTGCCATGCATACCAGACACGTCCAGTGTGACTTACACTGCGCCAACGGTAATAGAGTTACATGACGTTGTGAGGCGTAGGAACTCCCGATGAATGCCAGAACTTCCGACCATCAAAACTCCTAACTCACGTCAAAACTCCCAACCCGCAGCATATTTGAAAACACGTAACTGAGTTAAAGTATGTGAGGTGTCGGAACTCCTGACTCATGCCGGAACTTCTGACCATCGGAACTCCCAACCCTCAAGATTTGAAAACTAGCGTTGGCCTCTGGCCATCCATATCGGACATGTCCAGTATGAATACCGGACACGTCCGTATGACCACCACAGTGAACTCTCTAAGTTAGTTAAGCGCAAGACGTCGGAACTCCCAACAACCAACCCAAGATCAATAATATTACCATTGCTGGGCAAATACCGGACATGTCCAGCAAAAACCAGGTTAGCTCTTTTGTCTCTCAAACACTCAAAACTCACATGGGTTGGCTTGAACACTTATGAAACATTATCTATCAACATGATGCATCCCTCTTAATAGTACGACATTCCTATTAACTCAAATTTAAAAGTATAACGAATTTAAACCTTTGAGTTGATCTCTTTCAACCGAACCCGTGTATTCCATTCTTCATCAAGTGAGGGTGCCAACATGTCAACTTTAATCTTTTTCACTTGAGCATAGCCATCTTGAGCACGTGACTTGATTCCATTCATTAAATATGAATAACTCCAAATGCATCAAGTCACTTTCAACACTTTGTCCAATATAGATTTGATCCTCCACATCAATATGACCATCATAGCTTGATTAGTACCTCAACTAAATGCAAGTACTTTCTTCTTCACCCTAGCTAGGTTCTTCGACCGCCAAGCCGTCGCTTGCCCTTCACCCTTACTTAGTACCTCAAAGCCTTTCCTTGCTATCTTCATCATCTCAAGCCATCAAGTCACATCTTATGTTGAATCATCCATTCATTTGTATTGTTATCTTTTTCATTTTAATTTAGCAAGCTTCAAATATGAGACCATTCCATATGCAATCCCTCATGTCTCATCAACTAATTTTTACCAGGCTTGCTTTCACATAGTATATAGAAATCCCATAATAAATAAGCCTTTGTATGAATTCCATTTGCATTGTTGTCTTGTGCTTGAACTAGATTGTTTATACAACAACACATCATTTTGGCTTTATTAAGTACCTGTGAGATAACCTATTACCTAGTCCACACTTAGCAAACAGGGTTAGACCTTTAATCACGTTGTCATTCAATCATCCTAAAACCCACTAAAGGGCTAGATGCACTTTCACTCACCACCGCCATCGCATGGTGGGCTGTGGGCTAGACATGGTTTGATCCTCGGTGGGTTTTTCGTCCGAATGAGTTGAGTTGATGGGTGTCTTTATTGTTCCTTTGTGTAAATCAGCGTCGGAAAGCGCCTTTTGGTGAAATTTTCCATGCATTTATGTTTATGTCCTGCAAAACAAATGAGGGCACCAAAACTCATGGAACTTGTTAGATAAAATAATATTTTGTTATAATGTAGCCTGAAATGTTGTCATTTTAATACACTTTAGTGGGCAAAATATTTGAGTTAAGGACCGCCAATAGCTGCCTAGGTTCTAATCCTATCAACTAGCGTATCAACTAAGTTAGGAAGGTAAAGCACACAACCAAGGTATACACAATGTAAATGTGGAAGCCTAATTGAGATAGAGATGTAAACTTCCATCGATGACTCTGGTATTTTTACCGAGGTATCAAAAAGCACGCAAAACTTTTCCCTAGTCCTCATTGGAGTCCCTCGCAAGGAAGTCCTCACAAGGGCCAAGCTCCAAGTCAGATAACTTTGTGGATGGCATTAGATCATCCCCATGCGCAAATGGGTCTCCGAAATGCCTCTCCTAGACCGCTCCTCATCGTTGTAACAACCCAAAAATCCACACACCAAAAATACCAACTACAAATTTTTTCTCAAAACTTCCATGTGATGATGTGTGTCATGTATAGTAACCCAACCTAAGAAATGCATTAGGTCTAACCCCAACCCAAGTTAACACATAAGCATGGCATGTCATTAGTTAATTGTGTTTATTTAAATTCTAACAAATAAGTGTTGCATACATTGAATGTGATTTGGATTTCCATTTGAGTTATGATATGCTTAACAGCTCCAATAAATTAGGTGCACCAATTTGGAATTCAAATTTTAGAACCAAATTTGAATTCAAACAAAAGAGATGAAATGAAAAACAGAAAAAAGGAAACGAGGAAGAAGGCCTCGCAGCACAGGCTGCTCGGCTTCGCGGCCCAGCTAGCCCAACCGCGCCCACCTTGCACCGGTGCACCCGTACACAGCCCATGAGTCAGCCCAGCGCGTTGCCCACGCCCGCGCACCCGTCTGTCTCGCTCGTAGCCACTGGCCGCTGGACCCCGCATGTCAGCCGCACCCCCCCCCCCGTCTATAGTGTCATCTTCCTCACCCATGCCTCAACCGCCTACACGATCGGTGCCCAACAGCTATGGCAGGGGCGGGCTAGGGGGTCACGCCCGGGGCATGACCCTGTCCCCTTGCGCCACGCCCACGCAACCTCGCACCACCGTCTGATGCGATGCATCCGCCTCCACCGCACGATGCCATCTGCCCTGGGAGGCACGGTGCTCAGCTATAAAGCCAGCCCGCACGCCGCTCACGCCTGGCACCCTAGCTCCTCCCTCAGCCTCTGCCGCCGCTTGGTGGCACAGCAGCCACACCACACCAAGAGTAGAGGGCCGAGAAGGAGATCGTGAGAGGAGGATCGGAGCCCCGCACGCTGCTGAAGTCACCGGAGCCAAGGGCGACACCGTCGTTGTCATCATGATCGCGGGTCGGCACTGCACGGCACTGCTTCCGGAGCTACATGGCCGCAACTTGACATTGCACCGCCATCCTTTCTTCCACAGCACCCACGGTGAGCCCCGGTTCATTCCCTGCTCGCCACTGGACCTTGCTACTCCGGCCATGGCGCTCCATACCATGAGCGCGTAGGCCAAGGCCATCCCTGGCCTCTAGGCACATGAGCACATCACACTCACGTTGACCGTGACCATCCCTAAGCCCTTGGATGTTGTAGGCCTCTCTAGGTTCCTCGGACGCCATAGCCGAGCACGCATGCTGCGCTCACAACGCCGTCGCCATGACGCAGCCACCACCAGTCCGAGCACCCGACCACTAGTCCGAGCACCAAACCACAGGTCTGAGCACCTGACCACCAGTCCGAGCACTAGACCACTGGTCCGAGCACCCGACCACCAGTCCGAGCACTCGACCACCAGTCCGAGCACCAGACCACAGGTCCGAGCACCCGACCACCAGTCTGAGCACCAGACCACAGGTCCGAGCACCCGACCACCGGTCTGAGCATCGACCGCCATGGCCAGTACCGCCGGGGGCGCCTGGCGCCTCCTTGACTTGCCCGTTCCATTCGCTGAAGCCATGGGTAACTCACGCACACACCGCAACCACCCCGCAGGAGCCCGTAGTGACCCACGCGCCTTGCCGTCGTCACCATGTCGCCGTGGCCGCCGGGAAGACCCTACCGGCCACCTAGGAACCGGAAGTCCTACCCTGAGCTCTGGACGCCCTCGCCGCATCCACACGGATCCGTAGGAGCCTACATGCCCCACTATGACGCCCTTCGAGGCCATAGCCACCACACTAACGCCACCGACATGATCGGAAGGCCGTCCGCCATGGCCAAAGCCATCGGAGGCCCTAGAGGACCCCTCGACCTACCCAACATGCCCGCTGGAGCATTGTGATGCCCATGCGCACCATAGAGCCGGCCAATGCCGCTGCACCTGCGCCATTCCCGCACGCCGGTTGTGCTCGAGCCACCGTTCGCTGTGACCAGTGACTTAGGATGCACCATCCGTTGCCCTGACTCCACCATTGCAGTCGCCGTGGCACAGGGAGGCTTTTCCCCACCTCTATTGGATGCCTGAGTCATTATGGGAGCTCGCCAGTGAGCACGTCGCCGGTGGGAGCGCGCCATGGAAGAACAGAGGAGAAGGGGCAAGGTGAGCAGCGCAGCCCTGCACCCGGTGCACATGAGTCGAGCCGAGGAGAAGAGACGGTGGACTTGATCAACCATGCGCCCTGCCATAAGTCCATGGACCATAAGCATTGGTCCACCATGAGCCACACGGTGTGAGCCACACTGTGGACGAAGCCCAATAAGAGCCCACAGCCATGACGTGGCAGCGTCAGCATGCCACGTGTTCGGCCCAGCCTGGCCCACACCGGCCCGACCTGAGCCCACCAAGGCCCGTTTGAGACCGGCACATATTGACCGTTGACCTATCAATGTTGACCGTTGACCTGGCCCCACATGTCAGCAGCACAGACATGCTGGACCCACACGTCAGATGCTGACATCACGAGGGACCCACATGTCTGCGACCCAAGAGCCCTTAAACCCACCTATCAGCTCGGAATTGAGACAATGACATCATGCTGACGTCAGCATGCCACGTGGACCAGTGACACCGTGACACGTGTCAGCCTAGGATTAATTCAGCCTTTATTCAATTCCAGAAAGGATTTAAACTTCAGGAATTCATAACTAATTCATACGACCTCAGAAAAATACGAGACCATGACCAAAATTCATCTAAAATCAAGCTCTACGCAATGAACTCATGTTTGAGTGCATTTGACTCTTTTGAATTTTCATTGCTTCTTTGTGCTACTCTATAGACGCCGCTAACGCGACTATAATGCAAACGTTGTAGACTCGAAGGAGAACCTAACAGATGAGGACCATGAGTATCGTGTGGAGTACGGAGATGACTATACTGAAGGTGCCACATCCCACCCAATCTCATAGCACCTATTACGCATGGCTAATATAAAACTGCTATCGCTTTACTTTACTACTACAATTATACTATGCTAGGACTTGCATGGTAGTATGCTTGCTTGAAAGCCTTTACCTTGACGCAACCATACCCCTGCATACCCTGCTATTAGGCTAGACACATGCTTACTGCTATATATTTCATTACTCATACTTCTACTACGCTTATACTACGTGCGTGGTGGATACTGGTGTTATCTGGACTATGGGGAGAGTGTTGCGTGTGTGACTTGGGTGTGTGGAGGGTGAGGGTTGTGTCGACCAAGTTGGAGTATACGACGAGCCTGGGGCAAGTCTTACTATGGGATGCTACCTGGGCACCCCTGGAAATGGATACCTGTGGTGGGTAAATGGTATATGAGGTGGACTTGGGTGTGAACCTGTGACGGGTGGAGCCTGGGATGGAGGTGCTGTGGTGGCACGATGAATGGAAACCCTGATGGAGACATTCTGGCTTGGTCATCCCTAAGGACTTACTAGTACTCAGATTCACCGGGAAGCCTTACGTACCACTCGCCCTATATGGTGCGGGATGGCTGGACTACTTGGTAGGATATTGCCACTACTGTTAGGTTGATAGCGGATAGTGTAAGGAGGTACAGGGCACAGAGGATTTCCCCCACACCCTTCCAAGACTTCATGGAGACCTTGTGGACCCGGCTCATGACTCACAGTTTTAGCCACCCCAGACTTGACTTGGGGTGAACCAGGGCTGAATGGTAGAGTGGCATTATCCTAGGCTAGCAAGCGGCCGGAATCAGCCTAGTTGACGACGGTCAGCGAGGAAGGCAGATCTTGTGGTTATGTAAAACCTCTGTAGAGTGTATGGTTGATCGATCGATACATGTGCTGACTTGTTGGCTATGGACCTTTCCTAGGTGTCACTTAAACTAGATAGTGAGATGAGTCCTTCTCTTCTTCCTCCGTGAGAGAGTGTCGGTCGTAGCTAGGGGCTACAGGCCTTGAGACAGTGCCGAGAGGGAGTTGGCCTGTCGACTGAGCGATGGTATGGTATGGTATGGTGATGGTATGGAGATGGTGGTGTATCGATCCCAGGATCGAAACCTGGCGTGGAAAAGGGAATGGGGTGGAATAGGTGTGGGAATGGTGTTCAAACTGGACAAACTATTACTATTTACTTGATATGATATTGCATAGGAAACCCTAGCCTTATAGGTTCACTTTGCTTATACCCATCTTGCATCCAATTTCCACAAAGCAATGCTCATAGGGATGGGAGTGGCCAGTACAAATCGTACTGATAAATTTTGGCACACAGGTTCTACTGAGGAGTATAGCTCCGAGGAGTTTGACGGATGAGGGGTTCGTGCCTACGCTCGAGTTTGGTGATCTTATCTTCAAGCTATTCTGAATGAATGCTACTTTTGATTCCGCCAATGCGGCGATGTAATAAATTATGTAATTTCGCACTATTTGTACTCTGATATTATCGTCGTATGGATGTGATATTTGACTGAAATTTGGGTAATATGATCTACAATGATCTTATTACACTTCGACGTTGTGGATTTCCCTTCATGGAAATTGGGTCGTTTCAATCGTCTTCACTATCGAGCTTCCGGCCAAACCACCGTGAGCCTCATTCCCTTCGGTACATAGTGGCGGCCACATCACAAACGCAATTGGTGTGGTCTCGCAATACTACAAGCCCTATCGAGTGCAAACATGGTACGCACAAGCACCTTTCTATTCGAGGTGGGCAAACCTCACTACACACTAGGCCTAAACCTAGAACAAGCGCAATTAAGTAGTTGGCAAAATAGTTGAGTTAAGGACCGCCAATAGCTGCCTAGGTTCTAATCCTATCAACTAGCGTATCAACTAAGTTAGGAAGGTAAAGCACACAACCAAGGTATACACAATGTAAATGTGGAAGCCTAATTGAGATAGAGATGTAAACTTCCATCGATGACTCTGGTATTTTTACCGAGGTATCAAAAAGCACGCAAAACTTTTCCCTAGTCCTCATTGGAGTCCCCTCGCAAGGAAGTCCTCACAAGGGCCAAGCTCCAAGTCAGATAACTTTGTGGATGGCATTAGATCATCCCCATGCGCAAATGGGTCTCCGAAATGCCTCTCCTAGACCGCTCCTCATCGTTGTAACAACCCAAAATCCACACACCAAAAATACCAACTACAAATTTTTTCTCAAAACTTCCATGTGATGATGTGTGTCATGTATAGTAACCCAACCTAAGAAATGCATTAGGTCTAACCCCAACCCAAGTTAACACATAAGCATGGCATGTCATTAGTTAATTGTGTTTATTTAAATTCTAACAAATAAGTGTTGCATACATTGAATGTGATTTGGATTTCCATTTGAGTTATGATATGCTTAACAGCTCCAATAAATTAGGTGCACCAATTTGGAATTCAAATTTTAGAACCAAATTTGAATTCAAACAAAAGAGATGAAATGAAAAACAGAAAAAAGGAAACGAGGAAGAAGGCCTCGCAGCACAGGCTGCTCGGCTTCGCGGCCCAGCTAGCCCAACCGCGCCCACCTTGCACCGGTGCAACCCGTACACAGCCCATGAGTCAGCCCAGCGCGTTGCCCACGCCCGCGCACCCGTCTGTCTCGCTCGTAGCCACTGGCCGCTGGACCCCGCATGTCAGCCGCACCCCCCCCCCCGTCTATAGTGTCATCTTCCTCACCCATGCCTCAACCGCCTACACGATCGGTGCCCAACAGCTATGGCAGGGGCGGGCTAGGGGGTCACGCCCGGGGCATGACCCTGTCCCCTTGCGCCACGGCCCACGCAACCTCGCACCACCGTCTGATGCGATGCATCCGCCTCCACCGCACGATGCCATCTGCCCTGGGAGGCACGGTGCTCAGCTATAAAGCCAGCCCGCACGCCGCTCACGCCTGGCACCCTAGCTCCTCCCTCAGCCTCTGCCGCCGCTTGGTGGCACAGCAGCCACACCACACCAAGAGTAGAGGGCCGAGAAGGAGATCGTGAGAGGAGGATCGGAGCCCCGCACGCTGCTGAAGTCACCGGAGCCAAGGGCGACACCGTCGTTGTCATCATGATCGCGGGTCGGCACTGCACGGCACTGCTTCCGGAGCTACATGGCCGCAACTTGACATTGCACCGCCATCCTTTCTTCCACAGCACCCACGGTGAGCCCCGGTTCATTCCCTGCTCGCCACTGGACCTTGCTACTCCGGCCATGGCGCTCCATACCATGAGCGCGTAGGCCAAGGCCATCCCTGGCCTCTAGGCACATGAGCACATCACACTCACGTTGACCGTGACCATCCCTAAGCCCTTGGATGTTGTAGGCCTCTCTAGGTTCCTCGGACGCCATAGCCGAGCACGCATGCTGCGCTCACAACGCCGTCGCCATGACGCAGCCACCACCAGTCCGAGCACCCGACCACTAGTCCGAGCACCAAACCACAGGTCTGAGCACCTGACCACCAGTCCGAGCACTAGACCACTGGTCCGAGCACCCGACCACCAGTCCGAGCACTCGACCACCAGTCCGAGCACCAGACCACAGGTCCGAGCACCCGACCACCAGTCTGAGCACCAGACCACAGGTCCGAGCACCCGACCACCGGTCTGAGCATCGACCGCCATGGCCAGTACCGCCGGGGGCGCCTGGCGCCTCCTTGACTTGCCCGTTCCATTCGCTGAAGCCATGGGTAACTCACGCACACACCGCAACCACCCCGCAGGAGCCCGTAGTGACCCACGCGCCTTGCCGTCGTCACCATGTCGCCGTGGCCGCCGGGAAGACCCTACCGGCCACCTAGGAACCGGAAGTCCTACCCTGAGCTCTGGACGCCCTCGCCGCATCCACACGGATCCGTAGGAGCCTACATGCCCCACTATGACGCCCTTCGAGGCCATAGCCACCACACTAACGCCACCGACATGATCGGAAGGCCGTCCGCCATGGCCAAAGCCATCGGAGGCCCTAGAGGACCCCTCGACCTACCCAACATGCCCGCTGGAGCATTGTGATGCCCATGCGCACCATAGAGCCGGCCAATGCCGCTGCACCTGCGCCATTCCCGCACGCCGGTTGTGCTCGAGCCACCGTTCGCTGTGACCAGTGACTTAGGATGCACCATCCGTTGCCCTGACTCCACCATTGCAGTCGCCGTGGCACAGGGAGGCTTTTTCCCCACCTCTATTGGATGCCTGAGTCATTATGGGAGCTCGCCAGTGAGCACGTCGCCGGTGGGAGCGCGCCATGGAAGAACAGAGGAGAAGGGGCAAGGTGAGCAGCGCAGCCCTGCACCCGGTGCACATGAGTCGAGCCGAGGAGAAGAGACGGTGGACTTGATCAACCATGCGCCCTGCCATAAGTCCATGGACCATAAGCATTGGTCCACCATGAGCCACACGGTGTGAGCCACACTGTGGACGAAGCCCAATAAGAGCCCACAGCCATGACGTGGCAGCGTCAGCATGCCACGTGTTCGGCCCAGCCTGGCCCACACCGGCCCGACCTGAGCCCACCAAGGCCCGTTTGAGACCGGCACATATTGACCGTTGACCTATCAATGTTGACCGTTGACCTGGCCCCACATGTCAGCAGCACAGACATGCTGGACCCACACGTCAGATGCTGACATCACGAGGGACCCACATGTCTGCGACCCAAGAGCCCTTAAACCCACCTATCAGCTCGGAATTGAGACAATGACATCATGCTGACGTCAGCATGCCACGTGGACCAGTGACACCGTGACACGTGTCAGCCTAGGATTAATTCAGCCTTTATTCAATTCCAGAAAGGATTTAAACTTCAGGAATTCATAACTAATTCATACGACCTCAGAAAAATACGAGACCATGACCAAAATTCATCTAAAATCAAGCTCTACGCAATGAACTCATGTTTGAGTGCATTTGACTCTTTTGAATTTTCATTGCTTCTTTGTGCTACTCTATAGACGCCGCTAACGCGACTATAATGCAAACGTTGTAGACTCGAAGGAGAACCTAACAGATGAGGACCATGAGTATCGTGTGGAGTACGGAGATGACTATACTGAAGGTGCCACATCCCACCCAATCTCATAGCACCTATTACGCATGGCTAATATAAAACTGCTATCGCTTTACTTTACTACTACAATTATACTATGCTAGGACTTGCATGGTAGTATGCTTGCTTGAAAGCCTTTACCTTGACGCAACCATACCCCTGCATACCCTGCTATTAGGCTAGACACATGCTTACTGCTATATATTTCATTACTCATACTTCTACTACGCTTATACTACGTGCGTGGTGGATACTGGTGTTATCTGGACTATGGGGAGAGTGTTGCGTGTGTGACTTGGGTGTGTGGAGGGTGAGGGTTGTGTCGACCAAGTTGGAGTATACGACGAGCCTGGGGCAAGTCTTACTATGGGATGCTACCTGGGCACCCCTGGAAATGGATACCTGTGGTGGGTAAATGGTATATGAGGTGGACTTGGGTGTGAACCTGTGACGGGTGGAGCCTGGGATGGAGGTGCTGTGGTGGCACGATGAATGGAAACCCTGATGGAGACATTCTGGCTTGGTCATCCCTAAGGACTTACTAGTACTCAGATTCACCGGGAAGCCTTACGTACCACTCGCCCTATATGGTGCGGGATGGCTGGACTACTTGGTAGGATATTGCCACTACTGTTAGGTTGATAGCGGATAGTGTAAGGAGGTACAGGGCACAGAGGATTTCCCCCACACCCTTCCAAGACTTCATGGAGACCTTGTGGACCCGGCTCATGACTCACAGTTTTAGCCACCCCAGACTTGACTTGGGGTGAACCAGGGCTGAATGGTAGAGTGGCATTATCCTAGGCTAGCAAGCGGCCGGAATCAGCCTAGTTGACGACGGTCAGCGAGGAAGGCAGATCTTGTGGTTATGTAAAACCTCTGTAGAGTGTATGGTTGATCGATCGATACATGTGCTGACTTGTTGGCTATGGACCTTTCCTAGGTGTCACTTAAACTAGATAGTGAGATGAGTCCTTCTCTTCTTCCTCCGTGAGAGAGTGTCGGTCGTAGCTAGGGGCTACAGGCCTTGAGACAGTGCCGAGAGGGAGTTGGCCTGTCGACTGAGCGATGGTATGGTATGGTATGGTGATGGTATGGAGATGGTGGTGTATCGATCCCAGGATCGAAACCTGGCGTGGAAAAGGGAATGGGGTGGAATAGGTGTGGGAATGGTGTTCAAACTGGACAAACTATTACTATTTACTTGATATGATATTGCATAGGAAACCCTAGCCTTATAGGTTCACTTTGCTTATACCCATCTTGCATCCAATTTCCACAAAGCAATGCTCATAGGGATGGGAGTGGCCAGTACAAATCGTACTGATAAATTTTGGCACACAGGTTCTACTGAGGAGTATAGCTCCGAGGAGTTTGACGGATGAGGGGTTCGTGCCTACGCTCGAGTTTGGTGATCTTATCTTCAAGCTATTCTGAATGAATGCTACTTTTGATTCCGCCAATGCGGCGATGTAATAAATTATGTAATTTCGCACTATTTGTACTCTGATATTATCGTCGTATGGATGTGATATTTGACTGAAATTTGGGTAATATGATCTACAATGATCTTATTACACTTCGACGTTGTGGATTTCCCTTCATGGAAATTGGGTCGTTTCAATCGTCTTCACTATCGAGCTTCCGGCCAAACCACCGTGAGCCTCATTCCCTTCGGTACATAGTGGCGGCCACATCACAAACGCAATTGGTGTGGTCTCGCAATACTACAAGCCCTATCGAGTGCAAACATGGTACGCACAAGCACCTTTCTATTCGAGGTGGGCAAACCTCACTACACACTAGGCCTAAACCTAGAACAAGCGCAATTAAGTAGTTCTAACTAGCCTAAGCACTTTACAAAGCACTCACACTAATCACCTAATCTTCTCTTAAGCACTTGTGGTGGTTAGAACACTTGGTGGGGTGTCTCAACACTCCTATAATCTCAACACACTCCAACAATTCCAAAATGGCTAGTTGGGTCATATTTATAGCCCCCAAATGAAACTAGCCATTTGGAACTTGGACAACCTTCGCTACGGACTGTCAGACGGTCCGATGTTGGATTGTTAGATGACTAATCTTATCAGAGTTCGATGTCTTTGTTTCATGTGACCGTTAGCTAGCCATTGTCGACCATTGTCATCGTCTGAGTCACTGACGACTAGGCCATGTCATCAGATGGTTCGACGTTGCCCCTCGGATGGGTCCAACGCCCCAAAACCTTCTCTAGAACCTCTCTGTTGCCCATCAGATGCTACCTCTGATGGTTCGTCCCCCTAACTGTATACAAGGTCTTACGCCTACTGCTCTGCTTGCTGGCTTCTATGAATAGTGCTACTAGTTAGTCCGACGCCTTGATTCTCCTTTGTCCAACACCTACCTAGCTAACGCTAAGCTAGGGTTTCCCCTCTGCCAATTGGTCCAGCGCCTCAATGCTCCGATGACTTGTGCATGGACCACGTTAGGACTTGTAGAGATGAATTCTCTAACCATATCAAGGAGTTAAAAAGATATTTTATAGAGACGTTAGTTGCTTGCCTATGCATATTGATACACATTTATAGATACATTTATATAACGTGTGTTATTGTGTAGTTACGTTGTATAGCAGTGCTTCGTTATGTGTTAAGATTAATAGAGACGTTCTCATAGATATACATCTATATTATGTGTGTACTAACATAGTCCATGTTGTGTATAGTGACAAGATATCGTGTACTAAGAAATATAGAGATGGTTTAGTAGATACATTTATAGTGTGTGCCTACCAAAATAGATACATTGTACAACGTGTGGTTGAACTTGCAACCTTTTGCATGCAACCTTACCACCACTACCACTATGACAAGTATGGTTGAGCAACTAGAGGTAATAACTTTACGTGTCTATACGCTATTGGCGATGAAAAATGAGTCTAACACCGTGTCATTTTGAGATGTTTTCAATATCATTCTAAAAAGTGTCTTTGCATACCTATTGATAGTGAAAATGTGTCTAATGTTGTATCATATTGAGATGTCCTTCAAATTGTTTCAAGAAGTGTCTTTATGTACTCATGTAGAGACACTTTCGGCCTACTTTACTACGAAAGCATGCCTAGAGCGACTTTTTCTTGTAGTGTACTTGGCTATTTCCCAAGATGCCCTTACATAAAGCACTTGTCCAATTCCCCCTAGGGGCAAATCTATCCAAGTTTTTCTTTAATTGATCCAATGGACCCAAAACCTTCTCAACTCTACTTTTGTGCATCGACATAAGCTCCAAAATTCCACCACATGTCTATTGATCTCACAATCTCCAGTTTTGAGGCCCGAACCGGTCAAACCTGCCATCGATGGTTTTAAGGCCCAAACCACTAAACCGTCCATGCCTGGTTCTAAGGCCCAAACCAAAAAACCCTCATCCAATAATTTTGAGGCTCAAACCATCAAACCGTCCATCCCTGGTCTTGAGGGCCAAATCAGCAAACCCTCATGCATGCCTCGCCAAAGCATGACTAACTGATGTCAATGCATGTCTGACATTCATGTCCTCGGCTCGGCGACCCAAGTGCTTGCGACACCTCGCTGTGACCTGGTCGAACCCCACCCTATGACTTAGTCAACGTCGTCTCCATTACCCATGTACTCTTTCTCTTCATGTTTCTAATGTGAGCCACACACTGTTTGTTCTCCGGCCTCTGGTCCTTTGGCTCAAGCCTTCTCATCCGGCCTTCACTGCTCCCGGTCCATCGCACATTGACTCCACACTTGACCTTCTCCATTGCCGCTGACCGTCTTGGCACACCCAACACTTGCACATTCACAAGCCAAGAGACATGTTGCACAACACACTCAATGTAACAGAACATGATGCCTTCGTTAAACTATTAGCATAACCAAGCATATATGAATATGAACTCAACTAGAAAAGCCTTAAACCTCTCAAATCTTATGTCAATCATTCATCACGCATGGATCATAGACGAGACCAAGACACTTCTCAACTTTGGTCTCTCATATATGGTATGTCAACTTTGGTCTCTCATATATGGTATGTCATATATCCTCTATTTCATCAATATATCTCTCATCGTTTTGTTAATAGGCAAACGAGGTGCTTTAGACTGTCTCCAACAAGCCATGCATACCGCTACCCAAACCCATTTTGCGTCCTGCACAGTAAAAAAACAGCATCCAACAGAATAGGCAAAGGGAGCGCCTATTTTGGGTAGAAGGAGAGAGGGAACCCAGATATGCGTCCTCTTTTCGTCGTATCTCTCCTCGACCCAAATCCTTGCGCCGTCAACATGTTGGGCCCGTATGAGGTGGCGAGGAGCGACCGGCGCGGTGAGGCGGGTTCACGACAGGGAGCCGCCGTCGCGGCAAGGTGGGACCGCGATGGGGAGCCGTCGGCGCAGCGAGACGGGTTCGCGGTAGGGAGCCACTGGCGTAGCAAGGTCCGCCTCGAGGCGCTGCCGACGGGTACCGCGACAAGGCGGCAGGCACGGCATCACCCACGTCGGGCCTCGGTCGATCCAGGGACAGCCGAGCAATGGAGACGCGAAACCCTAGGCTGGCGTTGTCGTCTCGCCAGGGGCCGGCTGGCTAGCCGGCGTGCCGGGGTAGGTCACCGCACGCGCGCATCGCGGGGATCAGTGGCGTTCGGGGCGAGGAGCGAGGAAGAGAGAGAGGGCAAGGGGAGAGACCAATAGAGGTAGAGAGAGGAGGAGGAGGTCAAGAGCAGAGAGAGAGGGAGGAAGGAGGCGGAGGGGGAGGGGCCACCGACGTGCCACCCGCGAGGGCGGCCATCGCCGCGCCAAGGTCCGGGCAACGCCGAGGTGCGCTCGCGCCGCCGCTCTATCCGTTTCGGGAGATTGGGAGGAAGAGGGAGGGAGGGGAAGAGAAGTGATGAGGGGAGAGAGAGGAGAGGAGTTATTTTTATCGTTGTACCGTAGATGACGGGGAAGTGATTTACGTTGTTGTTGGAGAAGCTAAATTTTCATCCTGTTCGCTTGTTGGTTTCAACCAGTCCAAACCAGCTAGCCAACAGTATTTTCCTCTCACAATAAACCAGCCCCAACTAGTCTAAACCAGCTCAGAAACCAACCAGCGAATAGGACCGTTTAGGTGCGAACCTATTTTCCTGTGCATGACTCAAACTAGAGAACGGGTGTTTTTGTTTAGGTTCTGTACACAGTCTTATACCCTCAGTCTTGTACCCTCCTGCTGCCCCCCCCCCCCCCCCCCCCCCCCCCCCCCCCCCCCCCCCCCCCCGCGTGCATCCTCTCCCCCATCGGCGGTCTTCCCCCAAGTCGTCTAAACCCTAATCCCCAAATCCCCGACGCAGACAACACGACGCGCACCTGCGTTCGCGAGGAGGAAGCATGAGGCACAGCTCGTTGCGATCTTTCCGTAGTTCTTGTTCTTGGATTCATGAGACGTGGTGTGGTTGTTTTTGGTGCTCTTCTGGTTGCGGTGTGTGTGGGACGTGTGATTGTGTGCGAATAACATGGCGCTATTTTGCTCATAGGTTCTCAGAGGGTCGCCTGTTCTAGTTTGTTGGGTAAAATTGACTTGGAGACACGGATGCGCCTGAGAAATTTGTTGTTACTGACTTGTTTAGCGTGGTCGCTAGGAAATCTGAAACTATCAATCTTCTGATTGATGTAGCCATGCTCTTGATGCTTTCCGTAGTCCTACATCTAGCGCTTATGTTTGTGCTTAATACTGCTTCCTTAATCGGGGTGAAATATGAGATGATTGCGTCAAACGGCCAGTAACCTGCAAGTTGCTGGTGTTGCGAGATTCGAATATTCTGTGGTAGCATCTCTTGGTTATGCAATACCTGCTTAGAGGATGAGATATATATGTTGATTTTTTAATATGGTTTTGAGGAATTTCATGGGTCCGATTTTGCTTTGCAGTCGCCACCCAGTCACTAAGTGGGCACAGAGGTCCGACAGGGTGTTCTTGACGATAGAGCTGCCCGATGCCAAGGATGTGAAGCTGAACTTGAAGCCTGAAGGCCATTTCAACTTCTCGGCAAAGGGCTCAGATGACTTGCCCTATGAGTTTGACCTTAAGCTGTTTGATGCTGTGAATGTGGAGGTTGGTTTACTATTTAACACATGCTTTCTCTTGTGGATGTAGCATTTTTTCAGGTTCTAATTCTATCGGTCTTGCTGTTTGCAGGAGAGCAAAGCAGCTGTTGCCCCAAGGACCATATGCTACCTGATCAAGAAAGCTGAGAGCAAGTGGTGGCCAAGGCTGCTGAAAAAGGAGGGCAAGCCACCTGTGTTCTTGAAGGTTGACTGGGACAAATGGCAGGATGAGGATGATGAGGATGTTGGATGTTAGTATTTCAGTTTTGGTTGATTCTGTTTTTGTTTCCTTACTACTATTTAATTTAGCTTGAAGTGACATATTATTCATAACATTGCAGTTAATGACTTTGGTGATATGGACTTCTCGGTAAGTGTCTAGTGAAAGTTTTTTTGATGATTAAGATGGGAGCAAAGTTTCATGGTGCCTTGTCATTGTAGAAACTGGACATGGGAGGTGATGATGATGACGATATTGAGGAGGATGAAGATGATGTGGTTGAAAGTGCTAGCAAAGGTACATCATTCTCCTTGTCATCCCAATTGTTTATTTACTTAAGGGCAGCTGTTCCTAGATTTAGCCATGGATTTACACTATCATGGGGGTACAAACATTCTACTACATATTTGGGTGGTTTGGATACTTGAATAATCTCTTGTTGATAGTTAACTTGTAATCCAGAATATTTCTGAGGGTGTATTGACATAGTAGTAGAAGCTCTTGCAACCTCAGTATGGCTCATGACTCTTTTCAAGTGACATCAACAGTAGCATACAATAGCTCAATAGCTCACATCAGTATCACCCTGTCAGAAAACAATGACGGTTTCTAGAATTTCAATTTTCTTAGGTTGTTGCTACATCTTGATGTTTGGCTGCTAAAATTTGTGACAACGATATCCTTAAATGTTCTGTTGACTGTCGTGGACACCACATTTCAAGCTGCTAGACCCAGTCATTTGCTGCGTGTTGCTTCTTAGGCAAGACTGTGCCAGTCTTATGTGTTGATTTCTGCACAGTGATGTATGGTCTAAGTGTAGTGGTCAAGTGTTGACTTGTTTACCAAAGTGATGTGGGGAGTCATATTAGAAGTCCAAATTGTTTTGCTCCTGAAGACCATTTCAGCCTTCACTGGTTCCATTTCTTTGCGTTTTGAAGACATTCTACTCTGGTACTAATCTTGTTTTGCGGATAAAATGCAGATGAAGAAGGTGGTAAGATAGAGGAGAGCAAGGGGGAGAACGCAGCAGCAGCCGCAGAGGAAGTGAAGCCATGAAGAAGCATTTGAGTTTGCTCCATGCCATAGGTGTCTGCAGTATCTAGCTAGGCTAGATGTTCCCTTAGATTTTTGGTGTAAAATCTGATGGATGAATCACTCACTGCCTATGAAGTAAAGAATACAAAACAGTTGTGCTGTTTTAGTTTTTGGCTGAACCTTGTGAACTGCTGATATGATATTTGGTCAGAGCTTATTTGCATCCATCATGGAACGTGACTCTTGATGACTCTTGATGCCGCTCGTCAGACGTCAGAACATGTGATACTGCTTGAACAGGTGTGATGCTGATAGTGTAATCAGAATAGAGGAACCGACACTCCGTAAAACTGGATGCAAGTTACCATATCACTATGTCGACCTCCCAGCTCGACTCAAAAATCGACCTAGGTCGGCCAGGAAATTTTAAGGAGTGGCATGCCACCTAATTAATTTTAAGGAGGAGTGGCATGTCACCTAAATAATTAAAATTAAAATAATCAAAATGACATCGACATTTATGTTCATGTCAAAGAAAACCGTTAAGTTGATAAGTTTATAGAGAATATTATTACTTCTGACACTATTGTGTTATTAAAATATAGTTGATGATGCTTATTTGATGTCATTAGTATATTTTCTTTTGTAAAAATTTAGTTAAATTTAAAATTATTTGAGTTGGGTAAAGTTAGAGACTAACAAGTTTCTAAGAAAAATATAGTAACTACTCCCTCCATTTAAACTATACACTATTTTATCTTTTTATAGATAATTAGTAGCTTTTGTTATACACTTAGATATATGTTATATTTAAATATATATAGTAAAAACTATGTGGCAACCTTCGCCTCAAAAAGGTGTATATCTCATCTCCTGAGAAGTCAACCAATTTTAAAATAAATTTGACCAAATATTTTTAAAAATAATGTAATATATTTTGATGGTAAACATAGATAGAGATATAAATATTCGTACTGCTTTTTTTTATAAATCTAGTTAAATTGGAAATTAATTCTCTTCAAAAACGATCTGTGCATTCTTATCGAGACGAATACAAAGGAGGGAGTATCTATCTATCTGTCTAATTTGTCCAATGGGCATTATTATTGAGGCGAAGACAGAGGAGGGAGTATATATCTATATCTATATTTAATTCTCCAAAAACGATATGCATGTTCTTATCGAGATGAAGACATGATAGAGTATCTATCTATATCTATACCTAATTTCTCCAAAAATGATATACATGTTCTTATCGAGAAAAAGACAAAGGAGGGAGCATATATATATAGATATATATATATATATATATATATATATATATATATATATATATATATATATATATATATATATATATATATATATATATAGATAGATAGATTCTCCCTTCGTTCTAAAATAAATGCACATCTCACGATTTGAGGAGCCGACCAATCTCAAGTTTGACTAAATTTATAAAAAATGGTATCAGTATTTGTATCTCTAAATAAATTTACCATAAAAATATATGACGTGGTTAACAAATGATGTCTATTTAGTATCATAAATATTAAAATATTTTGGTCAAATTTATAATTAATTACTCTTCGAAGTGAACACTTATTTTAGAATGGAGGGAGTAATATTAAGGAGCGAATTGATTCTTTTGGTCCAGCTTTTTTACTTTCCAAAGGCACCTCGCCCTCTGTTTTGTACGTGACCTGAACTCATACAAGTCAGAACAACTCGTATCCCGCAATGATACGAAGTCCGATTTTAAAACATATTGGTTTCGTTGCAAAGTACCGATAACACTAGAAGACACCGTTGGGAAACTGTTGGTACTGACACCCCCTACTTGGCTACTTGATCGCTGACGTTGGACATGGTTGGCATAAGAGAATGGCACAACCGGAAAGAGGCATCTTCGTTGTGGACAAATGGAAAGGTCAAGGCGGACTGTAACTGTTTCCAGGTAGACCGAGGCAGATCGATCGGCTGATAAGCTTGCTGTTTCTTCTGAAATCCAAAAGCCCGTCGCCCGTCGGAAAGCTGTGCCGGCAACCCCCACTTGTGTGCAGCCTGGGCATAAGCATGCCCAAGCAGTGCAACCAGCTGTTCGGGCTTTGATCGACATAGTACTTGTGAAACCTTGGGACCAGTACCGGAACTGAAAGTCCGCAAGAACTCATTCTGAGCCCAGCTTTGTCCTCCGGTCCAAAAAATTAGGAGGTGTTTGATTGGAGAAATATGGTAGTCCTACACCTCTTTTTTTATTTGATTTGTGCAACAGAATAAGTTCATCCAGCACCACTTCATTTCCTAAGCATTTGGACCACCAAATTTAAAATTGGACTCACGATGCACCCCCTTCAGCCTGTTCGGCTGATGTTGATACGATCCTATACGATCGTGGATTATTACTGCTGGCTGGTTTGGTGTGAAAGAAAAATACTGTTCTGGCTAGAAATTTCCGATCGTTTACGACCCAGTGAACAGGCTCTTATCCGGTATGAGTTGGCTCCTCAAACTAAACACCATATTTAATGCTTTGACAGATTGCAAGGCCAAACACAACACCATCAGATCTTCAGAAGATAAAGAACGCCAACAACAGAATTTTGCATGGAGATTCATTTGTTGGTAACTCAGTTCTGCTCCAAACACTTGCTCCTGTCAAAACACTTTGCGGATACAGCTGACCATGGTTCGCTCAATGTTTTCCATTTAATCACAACAGCTCCTATGATAGATATCTCAACAAATGTCGATACAGATGCAGACAACTAACTATGAAGCACAGACAGACCACGCCTAGAGTGAAGATTGACACTTCTATGCACTGGCTCAGCTGTCAGGTAGTCTCATATTAAGCACTTCTGGTGGTGGCCGAAGAGTGCAAACCATTTCTCTGGTCTTCCCGAAATAAACCTGCCAACAGAATGATATTGCATGCAGCTAAGGAATTGGCAAGTTGCAAATGACGTCGGCAACTTTGGAAGATCTCAATATTCGCCATAATCATTGTCAATGCAAAACTGTTACCTGGTCCAGTGAATTTCTCAGCTTCCCCTCCATTTCTTCTATCATTTTCCCCATATTAACAAGGTGTCCATCAGCTACATCAAGGGTCATACTCATCTGCAAATAGAAACAGATAGTTGTCACATTAGCTTCTTCCAATTGTCTATATACCTCGGTAGGATTTCTAATCAAAGAAGTAATGCCCTACATAATGCTTATTTAGTTCAGAAACAGATTATCATACCTAGTTTGGTAGTTCCTAAACAATTGAAAAGTTGCTAATTTCTTGTTAGTTCATAATAGCTAGCCTACAAATTCACAAAAAAAAAAAATCAGTGCGTATTGTTAAGTGCACGAAGTCTCAGACGTATTAAATAAACAACAAGAGCAGTGGAAAATAGGGATGAGAGTTAGTTGTGCCCCTAATTAGAAGTAAGACACGGTGCCCATGGTATGGAAAACATTTAATACTAGATGGACTAAGAAGAGAACAAGTGGGAGACAGAACCTGCCGTCTAATTGATCCAGACAAGTTGAAGGTTCCAGACTGCTTGTTGTCTGTTGTCAATGAGAGCATCACAGTGCTGTTCAAGCAGTAATGTGCCGCTCCTTCTTCTTCAGGACCAACCTATTAACATCAAACAAGTGTTTAACTGTTACACCAAAACTTAACAAAACAGCAACACCTGGAGACAGAAATGAGGCAAAAAAAAAAAAAAAAAAAAAAAAAAAACTATTTGCCAGCAAAGGTTAACATGAGGAAAACAGATAGTCTAATAATTGGTTATTCATAAGCAAGGCTTCCATAAGTTACCTGAATAACATGAATAGCATCCCATGAACCAATCTGCATGTACCCTCTTTTTCCTTGTCCGTCTGAAATAGCCAATAAGAAATTCAAGTAAAATGAGGTTTAACCGGTCTAATTTAAAAACTATATCACTTCAGGCATTTGTGTAGACCTTTCTTAATTAAGAAGCATGCGATAAACCCATTATCTTCATCCTCCCAAATGTAAACAGATGAGATGCCACCTTCATAGTACCTAATAGTTAACGGGAGATCTTGTTACTTGTTTTATATCCACATGATAGATATCATCAAAAAGAATAAAAGATACTAAACTAAGGACCATGCTGATCATAGCCATCTTTCATATTGCATTTACTTAGCACTGCTGCTTTAAGGAGACAACAACATGTAACACGAATCTTACTGATCACGATACACTGAGAAAACTTCATTTGCCTCAACCTCAAGATTCCTCATCTCTTGAGAAGGAACTGTCCCGTCTTCCAAAGGGGGATCATATTTGTTTGACCAAGGAGATCTGCAAATCGACCACACAGTCAGCAAATGACAAAACAAAAGAGACCCGCAAGATTTGAAGTTTGCCCAACTACCCAACTGAATCAGTAATTGTTTTTATGTTGATATAAATACTGAATCAGACTCATTAAAGCATCCATGGATCTCGCCCTGCGCACTAATTTTATTGATTGGGAATGCCAGACAGCTTTAGGTCGGAAATAAGGGCTTCCTTCAAAAAGGATTTAAAGTTCTGTCGTGGGGTCATGTTTACTCGTTCAGATCAGGCACTGCAATGAGCCTTTTTGCAACATGCGCTACAAAATAAAAATAGTCCAGTCTAACAACTACTGCCCCCAACCTTCCAATGCTAATGGAGAACAAGAACATGAATAAAATGTAAGGCCTCATTTGGATCCTTGGAATTGAATCTATTCTAATAATCATAATTTAGGCACAGATCAATTAAGCTAATATGGTTGTATGCGAAATATATTTGTATACTACCTATTGGCCATATGAGAGAGATACTTATATGCTGCATTTCTACTGTAAGGGAGCGAGCCGAAGAGTATGCTATAAGTTGCAGAGTAGAAACATAGCATGGTGATCTATAGAATCTCCCACCCTATGAATTTAAGATAGACTTAGTACATCTAAACTTTGGAAAGTTATGGAATGTCAAATTCCAAGCCAAATAGCCTGGAAAGTTGTGGAATGTCAAATTCAAAGCCAAATAGCCTGAGGTTCCAATTCCTCAAAAAAAAAAAAAAAACGGCCCCTAAATGGCTAAATGTAATCATAGGGGAAATCTTGATTCTGACCTGTAGGAGTCAGCGTCACGATTATATTCACATAGAATGTATTCCTTCAAGCCCTCCTTATCCATGCAAACCTGAAAAACAATAAACCGTTTGACCCTGTGTTTCAGTATAAGAGGATGGAAGCACAGTGAGATGAGAGAGAAGCAACGAGAATTGAAGAATCTAACAGCACGCGACAGGGAAGCATTCATTCGGCGGGTAGCATGATTTGGATTCAGTGCCACTGAAACGTGTAAAAATGGGTTTGGACCAGCGCGATGCCACCTGACCTCGATTCAGACGAACCCATGCGCACTACAGGCGCGAAGGCAAGGAACACGCATTTCTTGACGAACACGGTGCAAAATGGCAGGGCAAACAAGCCCACGCCCGGCGGAGCGTCCAATTCCGGCGAGCGATTTGAGACGAAGGAAGCAAATGCGTTGGCGCAGTTTAATCCCTATCCGAACCAGAGGAATTAGAGGCCCGAACCGGGACGGCGGAGGAGGGATACCTGGAGCGGGAGGTCGACCTGGGAGAGGAGGTCGAGGGAGTGGTCAGGGAGGAGGGAGAGCAGCGCGTTGAGCGCCGTCTCCGCGCTCCGCGGCGGCATCCGCCGCATCAGATCCATCGCCGCCTCCATGCGGAACGGCTCTCTGCTCGCCTTATTCTTCCTTCCTGCCCACCACCCTCCTCTCGTAGATCCCTCGTTTCTTCCCTTCTCCTCCTGCTGCCGCTACGACGTCGTCGTCTTCCTCTCCACTCGCTTCGGTTTCGTTGCTTTCGTCCTAATTCAGCTGGTCGTCCCTCAACCTGCTGCTCCTGTGGCTCTCCGATGGCCTTTCCATTTCAGTCTCTTTTGTTATCTTTCTTGGATCCCTCTCTAATCTCTGTTTGCTGCTCATGTCACCAAACTGCGTTTTTTGACGGTTTAAGATAGGACTACAGGAGATGGTGAATTTTTTTTAATTTTAACCATTTTTTTAATATAATTTTAAATCTAACATTGTCGGGTTTTTTTTAAAAAAAATTAACACTTTTGACCGTGCCTATTACCCTGGCGCGGCCAAATGCCTATGCCGCGCCATGCATGGTGGCGTGGCAGAAGGCTGATGTGGCGTGGGCCGGTCTGGGGGACCGATGACGTGGCAGGTCCTGCCGCGCCACCGACCTTGGCGCGACAGTGTTGCGCCCTGTTGCGTGGCGCGGCTGGACCAAATATACCGCCCGAGCAGCCACACCACCTGGTCGCTGCGCCTGCCGCCCGCTTGGGCTACTTGATGGTTGAATCGAAATGCGTCGCGCCAGTATTTTGTTGAGTTTTTTTTTACGGCCGAATAGAGAATTTGATAAGCCAATGATTAGTTTTTCGTCTTTCATAATACGGTTATGCACCATTTTAACTAATCAATTACGAAAAATTGCCACCGGCGTCTAGATACGCCGGGACTGCCAGTTCCCAAACGCAGGGTACTTAATCTCGCCGATAGTGCTGCCGCGACTCAAAGAAACGAATAAGAATCAAGTTGACAAGCTACCACATAACATATTCATTGTTTTGACATAAGTTTGAGATAACATAACCAAATAACCCCGCAAGTTTCGGATGTCAATATTCGTTTGACCTAACAAACTAAGACTCAGGAGTGTAACGATCCCTCGGACGCCTCTATCTCTTCGGATTTATTGGCAACACATTGTGAGTGTAGCCAACGTCGGTATGATTGCGTCGACAGTGCGTACGATTCGTACCCTGTAGGTATATGATACGCACGATTACTTATAATTCTTTATGATCGTTAGTTCATGGAGCGTACGTATTTAAATAAACTATCTTTGATAGTACCTATGAGGCTCCTTGGGTACTAAGCGGGGCACCACCTAGCTGAGACATGCCGATCTCGTGCTGTGGCCAATCGTCCCACTGGTCGTGCTGTCTACAGAAGCCCGAGGGGTCGTCGTCATCGTCGTCCTCGGTTGCAGGGTCCTTCCCAGCGCTATGATGTGGTGGTGTACGCACCGCGAAAGTGGCACCCAACTGCGTCGAAGTCATCGGCTGAGAAGGGCCGGCTGGTGTCCTCAAAGAGGCTGAAGACATGCCACCCGACCGCGCCGGGAGTGGCAATTCCTTATAAGGAGTGTCCATGCAACTCAGCTTCTGAGCTAGCTTCCTATAGCTCTTCTTCACCTTCTGCATAAATAGACATTAAAGTTAGTGCATTACCCAAACGCATATACACTAAAGAAACATTTTCGAAACGGATAAGTTTATGTTTACCTCCATAAAAGCCGCGAGAATGTCTGGCCCCTGCCCTCTAGACCCGTGAAGCCGGAACGTTGCTTCGTTGAACAACATTGACAATTATGTCGCCTGGGTATAGAAATACAGTTGGATAGTTTTAGTACACATAGTTAATACCAAAAGGATAACAAATTATACCATTTAAGTATCTTATCATGTATCTTTAAAGCGGGGCTCTCTGTAGCTGTGTGTCCTCCCTAGTGGTAACGTTGTACACATCTTCGATGACATCTTTCTCCGAGTCCTCATCAATCGCCACGTCAGTGTACGGGAGCTTGATATGTGTCCTCGTAGACATGTAAAAGCCACCATAGGTACTCGTCGAAGGTGTAGTGGTCGTGTGGAGGACCTACAAGGACCGCATGTGGTACCCTGGTCTGCCACAAATGGATGTACGAGTTGTGTGTCACGTGCCAATCCTTGGTCTTGTACCTCTTCCTACGGTCAAACCTGCAACAAAACGATGTTGGTTATACCAAACACACCTCTGAATTATAGCATTGTTATTAATCGATAACGCACTCGTGCAATTCTTGATTGGTGGAGTAAAGCGGTGGTGGGCATCATGTCATTCTTCCAAACTGTTTGTAGACCTAGATGGGCAAGTGAATCTCGACCACATGGAAGAAAATAAGAGGGACGTCGTAGCGATACTCATGTGACTCGTTGAAAGCTCTAGTTTGGTTTTGGTGAATTGATAAAACCCTAAGTGCTAACCTAGTTTATCAAGTGATCATGAGATAGGTAGCACACCTCAAGTGGAGAAGCTAATGAAGATCATAACATGACAATGGTGATGGCATGGCGATGATCAAGGGCTTAAACTTGAAAAGAAGAAAGAGAAAAAACAAAAAGCTCAAGGCAAAAGTATAACTTGTAGGAGCTATTTTGTTTTGGTGATCAAGACACTTAGAGAGTGTGATCACATTTAGGTTTGATAGCCGTACTATTAAGAGGGGTCAAACTCGTATCGGAATGCGGTTATCAAAATTGAAAGCTCTAGTTTGGTTTTGGTGAATTGATAAAACCCTAAGTGCTAACCTAGTTTATCAAGTGATCATAAGATAGGTAGCACACTTCAAGTGGAGAAGCTAATGAAGATCATAGCATGACAATGGTGATGGCATGGCGATGATTAAGGGCTTAAACTTGAAAAGAAGAAAGAGAAAAACAAAAAACTCAAGGCAAATGTATAATTTGTAGGAGCTATTTTGTTTTGGTGATCAAGACACTTAGAGAGTGTGATCACATTTAGGTTTGATAGCCGTACTATTAAGAGGGGTGAAACTCGTATCGGAATGCGGTTATTAAAATGCCACTAGATGCTCTAACTCATTGCATATGCATTTAGGATCTAGTGGAGTGCTAACACCCTTGAAAATGTTTGTGAAAATATGCTAACACATGAGCATAAAATGATACACTTGGTGGTTAGCACATTTGAGCAAGGGTGAAGAAGACGGAGGAGATGCCAGCGTCGGTCAAGTGATCGAACGCTGGATATGAATGCACCGGACGTTGACTGCCTGCGTCTAGTTGTGCTGACTCGGTGGTACAGTGGCTAGGGTTTACCACTGGACACTGGGTTGTGTCCGGTCGAGGTGGACCAGACGCGTCCAGTCGAGGAGAAACAGATTTTGACCCTTACTGTACTCGACCGGACGCTAGGGCTTCAGCGTCCAGTCAGTTTTGCCGAATCGTCCGGTCAGCTTCATAGCCGTTGAAATCTGACAAACAGCGTTTGAAGCTGGTGACGCGTGGCATCTATCGGGCGATCGGACGCTGAGGGCTGGCGTCCGGTCAGTTAGACCAGAGCGTCTGGTCAGAGCGCAGTGTGCCCAGTGAAGGGGTACAACGGCTCTATTTCGTGGGGGTTTCTATTTAAGCCCCATGGCCGGCTATGGCTCACATCTTTGGCCATTTTCATTGACATAGCAACCTTGTGAGCCTAGCCAAAGTCCTCCCACTCATCTCCATCATTGATTCATCATCATAGTGAGATTGGGAGTGAATCCAAGTGCATTGCTTGAGTATTTGCATCTAAAGGCACTTGGTGTTCGTGTTTTCACTTGTTACTCTTGGTGGTTGCCGCCACCTAGATGGCTTGGAGCAGCGAGAATCATTGAGCGAAGGGTGGTGATTGTCTCTGGCTCCGATCATAGTGATTATGAGGGGTTCTTGACCTTTTCCTAGCAGAGCGCCAAAAGGTACTCTAGTGAATTGCTCGTGGCTTGTGTGATCCTCATCTTGTGTTGGTTGTGCGGCACCCTATTGAGGGTTTGGCGTGTGAAGCCAATTAGCATATGAACCTCCAAGTGAGTGAATCGCCAAAACGAGGACTAGTTTGCTGGCAAGCAAGTGAACCTCGGTAAAAAATCATTGTGTTTATCATTGATTCTGAGGTGATTGGTCTTCATTGTTATTCATCTTTGTGATTGATTGGTTCCTTCATCTACAAGGCAGTATAATCTTCTTGATCACTCTCTTTACTTTATCGCAAACTAGTTGTCAAGCTCTTTAGTGTAGCTAGTTTTGAGAGCTTGCTTGCTTGGTTAGTGTGGCTCTTTAGTTAGCC
The DNA here is from genome assembly GCF_019320115.1 of Miscanthus floridulus. Lineage (NCBI taxonomy): Eukaryota > Viridiplantae > Streptophyta > Magnoliopsida > Poales > Poaceae > Miscanthus > Miscanthus floridulus. The sequence goes on along the minus strand of NC_089581.1, from coordinate 129,335,494 downwards.
TTTGAGAGCACACTAACATAGAGTAGTATCATAGCTATTGTGTGATTAGATACTATCTAAACTAGAATTGTGGTAGGTGGCTTGCATTTTGAGTAGGCTAGCGCAATACTTGCTTCGCCTCATAATTGTCTAACCATTTTGTTAAGTGTTGTTGTAGAAATTTTATTAGGCTATTCACCCCTCCCTATAGCCATTAGGACCTTTCAAGTGGTATTAGAGCCGAGGTCACCGTTATTTGAGGCTTAACAACCTTCTGTGTTAAAATGGCTCAAATCAACAACACCAAGAAACCACCCCAATTTGATGGCTCCAACTATCCCTATTGGAAGGCTAAGATAACAACTTATATCAAGTCAATCAATAAGAAGGTTTGGAAGGTGGTAGAAACAAAAATTGAGATTGAAAATCTAGAAAATCCCACCGCGGCCGAAGAAGTACTTCTCCAAAACAATGACATTGCTCTAAGTGCTATTCATGATGCAATTGATAAAAGAACATTTGAGCAAGTCAAAAATATTGAGATAGCTCATGAGGCATGGAAGAAGTTGGAAGAGTCATTTGAGGGCACTCAAGCCGTGAAGGGTGCAAAGGCTTACATTCTTAAAGAAAAGTTTGCAAGCTTCAAGATGAAGAATGATGAGAGTGTGCCGGAGATGTTCCATAGGCTTCAAGTGCTTATCAATGATCTCAAAGCACTTGGAGAAGAAGTGAAGGATAAGGACTTCTCCCACAAGTTCTTGAGATGCTTACCTTCAAGATTTGGTACATTGGTCAACATTCTAGTAAGAAGCGGTTTGGACACCATGACACCAAACCAAGTGTTGGGAGACATAATGACCGATGATACATATAGATATGATGATGAGAAGGAAGAAAAGAAGGAGAAGAAAGATGAGAAGAAGGATGAGAAGAAGAAGAAGAAGAGCGTGGCATTCAAAGCCACATCATCCAAGGGTAAAGCAAAGCAAGAAACATCAAGTGAAGAAGATGAATCATGGGATGATGATGATGATGAGAAGGTGGCTCTATTTGTTAAGAGATTTGGCAAGTTCATGGTGAAGAAGGGCTACCATGCTAGAAGAAAGAAGTCTTCATCCAAGAACAAAGAAGAGTTAAGAAGGTTCTTCAAGTGTGGAAGCAAAGATCATCTTGTTGCTCAATGTCCATACAATAGTGACAATGATAATGACAACAAGAAGATCAAGAAGAAGGACAAGAAGGAAAAGAAAAAGAAGAAGGACAAGATGGCCTTCAAGAAGAAGAAGGGTGGTTCCTATGTAGTCACTTGGGATAGTGATGCTTCCTCAAGTGATGATGATGATGATGATGATAGTGATGATTGTCGCAGAACCGACCAATTTATAAGAATACAAGTATAATGGCAATCCGCAAGCGGTCGCACTGTCATACTTGAACCCATACAAACCCGGTAGTCCGTCGAGTACCACGACGGGTCTCGATAAACGATTTACAACAACCAAGATCGTACAGGATTCAACATACATGCCACATATTACATAAAGTTCACAGATACGTTTCATCATCAGAGTACGAATAAAAGTTATTACAAAACAAGTTTGATAAACAAAAGCGGAAGCAAATAAGTTTGAGATAAAGTCTTCCAACATAGTTTACTACAGGGCCAAACCAGATCACGGTCCACAAAAGCAAGGATAGGAATTACTAAGGAAGCCTGCCCAAGGCTTACTCCTCATCCACAGCGGGATAGAAGCAACTCTTGCAATAACCATGATACACAGTGCCATCTGCAACAATGGGAAAATAAACCCTGAGTACGAGAAGGTACTCAGCTAGACTTACCCGTCATGAACCAGAAATAAAATGACTCCAAGGATTATGCACGGCTGTATAAGTGGACGTAACTTGACAACATTTTGCGAAAAAGGCAATTAACCATTGTACAGTTGTGATTCTTTTATCAAGTTAATTATAACTATCCATTTCTAGGTTAGCAACTATCCTATGCCAAACATGTGGTATATTATTTAGAATCATACAATAGTAACCATAGCAAGTATTGTAATTCCATATTCATTTGAACCATCATGTTTCATAACACAGTTACTACGATGTTGGAGCTAGCCAAGTTTCTCACTATCCGGGAGAGACGGCGATTCGAATCGATTTCAACCAGCTGGGAATTTATTCCTAACACAAACCCAGGCAGACCAGATCAACGGTCACCTTAGGTCACCTTTGGTACAACTCCGGTACACATTTCGCGGGTTCGTACTGCGCCACACAATCTGGAACACCAGATGCCAGGATGCTCAGGCCAAGCCTGCCCTTGGGCTCAGTCTGATCGTTCCCCGGAAGGAGCGCACAACAGAACGATTCCCGGCCTGAGTTGAATTACTCGGCTTCGCGGTCGGAACGAGTTATCCGGCCAGCTAAATGAGAGGCATGCGTTCAATCTTGTCAGAAGTTCCAACAACAGTACGGTCCTTGATCGACACAGACGGGGATAAGTCCACACCCAAGACCTCCATGCCTTGTTGCTTCCCTATCGACCTCCCGTCCGGTCTCGATTTACTTTTACCACATGGTTCTGTTCCACGATAGCAGATATAGCCAACCGTGCTCCGGTATCCACCTATATCTCGCAGGTGACAGGACATCACCCGACTTCTACCGGTCTAAGCATGGCTAAGCATAAATTCGATCCTGGACCTATACCGGTTAAAGGGTTAATATCTGGACAAGGAATGTACATGCATCAAGTGGTTTCATTCAACTCTTATAACCTAATGCATCAATCATAAATACGTAAGTAAACATTTGTAAATTACTGGGAGACTTATAATGCTCCGGGGCTTGCCTCGCAGAAAGGAAGTAGGACGATGGTCAGAGCACTCCGGAAGCTCTTCAGGGTTCTGCTCCACGCCTTCGGGAGCGGGGACTTGCGGATTCTCCTGCGGGTTCCCTTCCTCGGCTTCTTCAAATTCCAGCAACATGATCTCTTCCTCCGATCCTAGATGCATGAGTATGGTATGAGTATTACGAATGCATAATGTTAACAAGTGCATCACGTTGTTTGAGTAGGTGCATATCTCTTCTCGCTTACTACTTAACTACTTCTACAAAGCATCGACTATGCCATTAACAGTATCTACTTGTTTTACTCATAACTGGAGTTCTACAAATTCAAAAGCAGTGATCCTGGACTTTCTGGAAAGCTTATCAAATTTTCTACAACTTTGTTATTAACCATTTTTACAGTCCACATCAGTTTCAACATGCAACTCATCATATTCTAGAATCAGTCCGGAAATGACTTAACACGCAATATAAAGTAATAACACATCTACTTCCTGTAATCATTCACAATTTTACAACCTAGAATCCACCAACAGTTTAAGCATACCAAACATAGTTAAGATAATATAATGGCAAAGCCCAAACTATTTATTAAATTGCCTTTATTATTTTATTTAGATATCTAGGTTAAATAATAAATATATAACAGATGTGCTGAATAAATTCTCAAAAATTTACAGAGCCTTAATAATGCTATCAAAGGACTACTATAAAAATTTCATGTCATTTTGCTGAGTAGAACATCCTATACAAAAATGATAAGGAAGCAAGGCTTGAAATAGCATAAATGGAAAATCCTATTGAAAAGTGTCAAGCAACAGATTTCTTATTTTTCTTAACATCCATATGGTACTAGTATCACCTCCAACTAATTTCATGAATTTTGGACTTATAATTAATTTATAAAAATTCATGCAAGGATTAACTGTTTATAAAAGAAAAATCTATAACTATAGATCTACACATGCACTGGTCCTCAAATTTTTATCCAAGCTCATGTTTAACAAGAATAGCCTACCACAAAAATTTCATAATTTTTGGAGCACAGGAACTCTAGATATAAAATAAACAAATTTAAATGCATTCAAAAGCACATTTGAAATCCCTATTTAAATCTCCAGAAATTTCTACTGTTGAACCCAAGAACATATTTTTCTTAAATACTACACTTCCTAAGGAACACAACCATATTTATTTCAACATTTTTGGAGCTAGCAAACTGCAGATACAAAAATAACAAAACAAATCAAAAACTGGATTCAAAATGGTTTAGCCTACACTACTGCTGTCGCTGACAGGTGGGACCCGGTGGTCAGGGGACCCCACATGTCATCGACACGGAGCAGGGCAGCGGCGCTGCGCGGTGCTGGCGTGGCCAGAGCTCGCCGACGGCGAACTCGCCGGCGGTGACATCATAACACGATGACCTACTCGACTTAGCGGAGCGATTGAGCTACTTAGGTGGCCTTCTCATCGGAGCTAGCGGCTACGGCGGCGGCCACGGCGGGGTGGAGGTGCGGGTCGACGGTGAAACGCCGGTGTGGGCTACGGGGGTTCAAATCAACGCGTGGACAAGCATCTATGAACGCTGGGGGACCTAGCGCGCTAGCTAACGGAGCGGGAGGAGGACTGTGGTGGCGTGGCCACGACGACGGGGCTCACGGCGGAACTCCGGCGAGCATGTGCGCGCTGCGGAGGCTTACCAAGCGCGAATGGCGGGCACGGGAAGAAGCTACGAGGTGCTGGGGAGACGGTGGTGCTATTGCGGTGGCGCGGGAGTGGCTAGGCACGAGCTGCGCGCGGCTATGGCGACGGCGGAGCTGAGGGCGCTCGACGGCTGCTGCTGTGAGGAAGAGAAGGCGCCGGGAGCGAAATGGGAGCGCGGGCAAGTGCGGGCGGGCGCTGGCGTGATGAAGGCGCGCTCGGGCGCGGCGTGGCCTGCGCGGTCAGGGCGCTGGCGACGCGCGGCCGCCGCCGGGGACACGCGGCGCACAAAGCCTGAAACCGGTCGGCCATGATCAAACGCGATTCAGTTTCGTCAGTCGCGCGATGGCCGAGCCTGACAGCGCGTTTTCTCGTTGATTTACCGGCTAAACGGTGGCTCCTTCGTGCAAATGTACTGAATAGAAGTTGTAGAACCATGTACCATCTCCAACTTTTGTTAAGGCAGCATACTCTAATTCGCAACCTAAACCGAGTAAAATCATGCTCAAAGTCGGCTTGTCAGGCTGACAGTCGAGCAAACACTTAGAAAATTTGTTAAGTGTTGAAATCAGGATTTTGATGATTCTTGTGATCCAATTTCAAACATGTTAGGAGCTGAATCAGTCAAAGGCCCAAAAATCAAAGTTGTTCCTTATGTTAAACACTTCAACTTTGCTTTAGTGAACTTCTCCATGCAAGGTCTCTAACACCTAGTTCAACTTTAGTCAAATATGTCACTTTGAAATCAAGATACACATTCAAACCAAGGCTAAATGACCAAACTAGCCCTAGCACTAAATACCAAAGTTGTTCATGATGATACTCTAAACATGTTTAAGCAATTCACAAGGTCACACAATCATTACATGTATTAGTCACTCATGATCATATGTATATGTTACAAGGAACATGAAATAACAAGCAATGTTTCATATGTTTCGATCAGATGTTTCAATTGTAAATGATGATTTATGAATGCTTGATGCTCATGCTCATGGTATGAAAGTCAAGTTATGCAAGGCTAACACCCGAGGTGTTACAGCCCTCCCCCTTATAAAAATCTTGTCCCGAGATTTGCAAGACCTACCATTCTTGGAAAAAGGCGGGGTAAACTTCTTGCAGATAATCTTCTCTTTCCCATGTAGCATCTTGTTCACTATGATTGTTCCACACCACCTTATAGAACTTAATGATCTTACTCCTTGTTACTCTCTCCATCACTTCTAATACTCGAATTGGCTTTTCTTCATAGGTCAGGTCCGATTGGAGCTGCACGTTGGTGGGTGCAATAGCTTCTTCCGGTACTCGAAGACATTTCTTTAGCTGAGACACATGGAACACATCAAAGATTGCACTCATCTCTGGTGGTAGTTGCAGCTTGTACGCAACGTTTCCTTTTCGTTCCAAGATTTTGTATGGCCCTACATATCTTGGTGAAAGCTTCTTTTTCATCCCAAATCTCTTTACACCTTTCATGGGTGATACTCTCAAGTACACATAGTCATCTACTTCAAAAGTTAGTGGTCTTCTTCGTCTATCGGCATAACTCTTCTGTCTTGATTGAGCTGCCTTCATGTGTTGTTGGATGATACGTACTTGTTCTTCGGCTTCATTGACAAAATCAATACCAAAATATCTCCTTTCACCGGGCTCAATCCAATTCAATGGAGTTCTGCATTTTCTGCCATACAAGGCTTCAAATGGAGCCATTTTGATACTCGCTTGATAACTGTTGTTATAGGAGAATTCAGCTAAAGGTAGCCATTTCTCCCATGAACCTTTTGAAGATATAACACAAGCCCTAAGCAAATCTTCTAGGATTTGGTTTACTCTCTCTGTCTGTCCTGAAGTTTGCGGATGATAAGCTGAACTTCTTATTAGCTTGGTTCCCAAAGCTTGGTGTAAGTGCTCCCAGAAACGAGCTATGAACTGCGGTCCTCTATCCGATATTATGATCCGGGGTACTCCATGCAACTTCACGATCTGGGAAACATATAACTCAGAATATTTACCTGCGTGATATGTTGTGTGAACTGGTACAAAATGGGCTGACTTTGTGAGACGATCAACAATGACCCAGATTGAATCGTGACCTTGGGGCGTCGTTGGAAGGCCTGTGATAAAGTCCATACTGATCTCCTCCCATTTCCATCCTGGAATAGGCAATGGCTGAAGTAATCCAGCGGTTTTCATATGGACGGCTTTCACTCTGCTGCAGTTATCACATCTAGCAACATAGGCTGCGATCTCTTTCTTCATCTTAGTCCACCAAAAACGATTTCTTAGATCTTGATACATTTTACTACTACCCGGGTGGATAGACAATTTGGACGAGTGAGCTTCTTCTAGAATCTGATTCCTTAGCTCACGGTCTTTCGGCACCACTAGCCGGTCCTCAAACCATAATACACCTCTTTCGTCCAATCTAAAGTGTTTTGTTTCTTGCTCTTGCACTTTTCTCTTGATGTGACTTATTCCTACATCTGTCTGCTGTAGATCTATGATTCGGCTCTCAAGCGAACAACTGATTGTGATATTGTGGAGTACGGCAGGATGTAACAAGTTGAATCCATCTTCCAATAGTGCTTCCATAGTGTTGCAATGGGACTTCCGACTAAGTGCATCAGCTACTACATTTGCTTTACCCGGATGGTAATGCACTTCCAAATTATAGTCCTTAATCAATTCCAACCATCTACGTTGTCTCATGTTCAGTTCTGGCTGGGTAAAGATATACTTGAGGCTTTTGTGGTCAGTATAGATATGACATACATTGCCCAACAAGTAATGTCTCCATATCTTTAGTGCATGGACAACGGCTGCAAGTTCCAAATCATGTGTAGGGTAGTTGGCTTCATGTTTTCTCAGTTGCCGAGAGGCATATGCAATTACTCTCCCTTCTTGCATAAGTACACATCCCAAACCTATTCCTGATGCATCACAAAATACATCAAAAGGCTTTTCAATGTCTGGTTGTGCTAGCACTGGTGCTGTAGTCAACAAGGTTCTGAGGGTATGAAAAGCTGTTTCACATTCGGGTGTCCACTTGTATTTCTCATCTTTCTGAAGTAGTCTGGTCATAGGCTTAGCTATCTTTGAGAAGTCTGGAATAAACCGACGATAGTATCCTGCTAACCCTAGGAAACTCCGAACTTCATGCACCGAAGTTGGGGCTTTCCAATCCATGACCTCTTGCACCTTTGATGGGTCTACTGAGATTCCATCTCTGGATAAAATGTGACCTAAGAAAGGTACTTTGCTCATCCAGAATTCACATTTACTAAACTTGGCATAAAGCTTATGTTCCCTGAGTCTGGATAGGACAATCCGCAGATGCTCTTCATGATCTGACTCAGTTTCCGAATAAATCAATATGTCATCGATAAACACGACCACGAACTTATCAAGTTCGGGCATGAATACCGAGTTCATTAGGTACATAAAGTAGGCTGGAGCATTTGTTAGTCCGAAAGACATAACCAAATACTCGTATAAGCCGTACCTAGTAGAGAAGGCAGTCTTCGGTATATCCTCCGGTCTGATCTTTATCTGATGGTAACCTGATCTTAAGTCAATTTTGGAGAATACTTTTGCCTTCGCTAGCTGATCGAACAAGATGTCGATGCGGGGTAACGGATATTTGTTCTTGATGGTCACAGCATTGAGTGGTCTGTAATCTACACACATTCTCAGTGACTTATCCTTCTTTTTCACAAACAATGCTGGACATCCCCACGGAGATGGGCTAGGCTGGATAAGACCTTTGTCCAATAGATCTTGCAATTGAACCTTGAGTTCTGCTAACTCATTGGGTGGCATTCTATAGGGCCTTCTGGATATGGGTGCGGTACCTGGCACTAATTCGATCTTAAATTCCACATCCCTATCCGGTGGTAGACCTGGTAATTCCTCTGGAAATACATCCGGAAACTCACAAACCACTGGGATATCACATATGGTGGTGGCTTGGATAGCACAGGCTAAATGTTGGGGTTCGAAATCGCGGGAGAGTGGAACTAGAAAAGCATTCCCTCCCGTGGGTTCTCTCAACATGATAGTACGGGTGCTAGTGTTAATAAGAGCACCATGATACTTCATCCAATTCATGCCTAAGATTACACTTATCGACAATCCCGGCAATATTATCAAATCTGTGGTGTACTCCCGCCCTTGTATCAAGATGAGTACATTTTTGACTATCTTTTTGGTAGTAACAGTTCCCCCTGCTGAACTTATGTTAAAACCCCCTTTACTTACTTCAATTATTTCTTGATCATGTCTAGATGCAAATGCTTGACTCATAAATGAATGAGAAGCTCCTGAATCAAATAAAACAACAGCGGGGTGTTTGTTGACAAGAAACATACCAGCCGTGACAACTTCTCCGGCGGGCACTTCCTCCACAGCGGTATAATGCACTTGTCCCTGACGTGCCCTGGCATTCATCTGCCTTTGATTGTTCTGATTTGGGTTGCCATTCCTCTTGGGGTGGGGGCACTCCTTGGACCAATGACCTAGTTGGTTGCAGTTGAAACAAGGTTGATTACTTTTGAATCCGGTGGAGCTGTCCTGATTACCATTCCCTTTTGGTAGGGCAATAGTGAACGCCTTACGAAATGGTTTCTGTGGCCTGTTATTCTGAGCTTTCGGTGGTGGAGGCCTGAACTTGGATGCAGGTGGACGAAATGGTGGCCTAGCTGCGATAGGCGCTTTTGACTAAAAAGATCCGGATGCACTGGCCTCATATGCCCTCTTGCGACCCTTAGCAACTGCATGCAGGTTGTTGTGGTTTTCTTGGGTCAAGGCATCACTAATAAACTCATTGTACGTGGCACATCGAGAATTTGCCATAGTCTTCATTAGTTTGGTACCCCAACCCTCGCTTGAAACTCTCAATCTTTTTCTCTTCAGTATCCACGAAACTTGGAGCATATCTTGACAAGTTGTTGAATGCGTGCATATATTCTGTGAGTGACTTGGTTCCCTGAGTGAGCCTCATAAATTCTGCTGCTTTCATGCGCATCAGGCCCGGGGGAATATGGTGTCCCCTAAAAGCCAGCTTGAATTGATCCCAGGTCACTCTCGCATTAGCAGGTAGAGACGACAGAAAGTGCGTCCACCAGATTCCTGCTGGTCCTTGCAATTGATGAGAAGCATATTCCGCTTTCAGGTGCTCTGTGACCCTTAGCAGACGAAATTTCTGCTCGATGGTATTCAGCCACTCATCGGCCTGCAGTGGTTCCTCAGCCACTTTGAAGATCGGAGGCTTTGTGTCCAGAAACTCCTTGAATGAACTGTGCTGATTTGGCTCGGCCCCGGGTTGCTGTGGGTGGCCACGAGCAGTGTTTTGCGCGATGAGGCGCAAAGCTTCTTCCATTGTCCTCTGGCTACCCAAGAATTGGGTAAAGAACTCCTGAGCAGACGGTGGCGGTGGGGGGTGGCAAATCATCCTGGTTGCCATCCTGACCGCTACTAGCTCCAGCACGGGTGCGCGTCATCTGCGAAGTTGCAACAATAAGCGATTATTGGTCGATGCCAAGAGATTGCAGACGAATTAGGTACTCATGCCAAACTGAAATTACTGGAGAAAGATTCTCGAAAGCACAATAAAAACAGAGGCATAATAATTCATTCTCGCAACATGACATCACCAATTTGACCACTTATCGTGCTCATAACGCATGCAATTTAAAGCGTGATTACCGACAAAGAACTAAAATTGCATTAACGTTTACCCAAACGTGCGATTAGCATTACATGATAGTCTGGTTACTAATGCCAACTTGGAACTACAGGTCCATTACATAAATAAAGGTGATACATTAGTCTTCCCACTACACGCTAAGTGATCTAATCCTCATCATGATCACTATCGAGGTCAGATGCAGAATCATCTTCTTCCCCAGGTTCTACTTCTTCTTCAGGTGCCACTTCTTCTTCTTCCTCGTACCCTTCTAGATCCATTTCTGCGGCTCCAGGTGGTACATAAGGGTGGAGCTGATTGTGTAGTAGGTGAACCTCTTCATGCAGATTATCATTGTACTCTTCCGCATTGGCCAGCTGCTGTTCCAGCTCAAACTGTCGAGCTCTCAGGACATCTTCCCTGGACCAGGCTGCATTCCGCTGATGAGTTAACCTAGTCATCTCTTCGGTGAGCCTTTCAATCTCGGCGTCGTGCTCCCTCTGAAGCTGACGTCGGTCCTCGCGGGCATGACCAAGAGCACCAGACACACGTCTGAGGCTACCTTCAACTCCATCTAACACCCTCATCATTGCAAACATGGCGCTCATTGCAGGGTTATCGCTGTTCTGCCTTTCTGCGGCACCAATTTCTAAGGGTCTTCCTCTTGCCTGCTGCCATGAGTCAGTGGAGGGGTTACCTCTTGGAAAGACTCCAACCAAAGCGGCTGCCAGCTCCTGAGGAAAACGATCCATGATATCCCTCAGGATCCCAAAAGCTGCCCTGCCAGCTGCTTCTTCAGCAGTCCTACCAGTCGACTCATAACACCAGCCTGTCCACTCAGAATCGTCACCTCGGGGGCGGACAACGGCCTCCACAGTAACTAAGAGACCTTCTCCCAACCGCTCATTCGCCCAGAAGTAGCGGGGTTCCATTCCATCAGGATAGCCTACATAGCTGAGCACTCTCCACAAGAGGGTAGGCATCCCAAACTCTCCAAGGAACGTGTGACGTTGACGGGTACGTGGAGCAAGCTGACGGCTAGGAGCTCTACCTCCGGTGGACTTGCGAGCAGTCTGCTTGGTGCGTGCCATCTGCACCATCAACATGTACCCTTTGGTGAGACAATGCCATATTGGATAAGAGTTACATAACCGAGTAAGAATCTTTATAAGAGAGGAACAATTGTAATTATGTGAATGGTATTTTAACATGATGCATGCTCGTGCCGTACGTCCTCACAAACTTAGGAAAAATTTGTTTCTAACGGTAGACACGGTGGCATACATACGTTCTCTCATAATAGCGTAACTAGTCGAGCTACACGTTTCGTTGTTAGTGTACCTGCATAAAATTTCATTTCAGCCCTAAACCCATAAAGAATATGCAGAATGTAATTGTAAATACTTCCATATATGTATCCCCATACATATACTTCCGTATCAATCTACCCAACAATAATTTAAACCCACAATTAAATACGTACCATGTACACATGCGAGCATGTATACATAGCCGTACCAAAGCTAACTCTTCCCGACCGCACGCTCACATCTTGCGGTCATACACTCATCTTACCTTGGCGTAGAGGCATTTGATCCATACATTACCACTCAAGTGAATGGCATCCATACTATAGCACGCCGTATGGACGACGAAGTAAAAACCCCCATGTTAGTACTTAAATAGCCACCTAATAGTCCTTAATCTGGGCATAAGGAAGGTGATCATTGGCACACTTTAGATTTCAAATACCTATTATATAGCTATTAGTTGTTAGAGAAGGGTTTTTGGAAAACAAAAACTTTTGTTTTAAATACACTTGTGACAATTAACGTTGAATCTTGCTCTAATACCAGCTGTCGCAGAACCGACCAATTTATAAGAATACAAGTATAATGGCAATCCGCAAGCGGTCGCACTGTCATACTTGAACCCATACAAACCCGGTAGTCCGTCGAGTACCACGACGGGTCTCGATAAACGATTTACAACAACCAAGATCATACAGGATTCAACATACATGCCACATATTACATAAAGTTCACAGATACGTTTCATCATCAGAGTACGAATAAAAGTTATTACAAAACAAGTTTGATAAACAAAAGCGGAAGCAAATAAGTTTGAGATAAAGTCTTCCAACATAGTTTACTACAGGGCCAAACCAGATCACGGTCCACAAAAGCAAGGATAGGAATTACTAAGGAAGCCTGCCCAAGGCTTACTCCTCATCCACAGCGGGATAGAAGCAACTCTTGCAATAACCATGATACACAGTGCCATCTGCAACAATGGGAAAATAAACCCTGAGTACGAGAAGGTACTCAGCTAGACTTACCCGTCATGAACCAGAAATAAAATGACTCCAAGGATTATGCACGGCTGTATAAGTGGACGTAACTTGACAACATTTTGCGAAAAAGGCAATTAACCGTTGTACAGTTGTGATTCTTTTATCAAGTTAATTATAACTATCCATTTCTAGGTTAGCAACTATCCTATGCCAAACATGTGGTATATTATTTAGAATCATACAATAGTAACCATAGCAAGTATTGTAATTCCATATTCATTTGAACCATCATGTTTCATAACACAGTTACTACGATGTTGGAGCTAGCCAAGTTTCTCACTATCCGGGAGAGACGGCGATTCGAATCGATTTCAACCAGCTGGGAATTTATTCCTAACACAAACCCAGGCAGACCAGATCAACGGTCACCTTAGGTCACCTTTGGTACAACTCCGGTACACATTTCGCGGGTTCGTACTGCGCCGCACAATCTGGAACACCAGATGCCAGGATGCTCAGGCCAAGCCTGCCCTTGGGCTCAGTCTGATCGTTCCCCGGAAGGAGCGCACAACAGAACGATTCCCGGCCTGAGTTGAATTACTCGGCTTCGCGGTCGGAACGAGTTATCCGGCCAGCTAAGTGAGAGGCATGCGTTCAATCTTGTCAGAAGTTCCAACAATAGTACGGTCCTTGATCGACACAGACGGGGATAAGTCCACACCCAAGACCTCCATGCCTTGTTGCTTCCCTATCGACCTCCCGTCCGGTCTCGATTTACTTTTACCACATGGTTCTGTTCCACGATAGCAGATATAGCCAACCGTGCTCCGGTATCCACCTATATCTCGCAGGTGACAGGACATCACCCGACTTCTACCGGTCTAAGCATGGCTAAGCATAAATTCGATCCTGGACCTATACCGGTTAAAGGGTTAATATCTGGACAAGGAATGTACATGCATCAAGTGGTTTCATTCAACTCTTATAACCTAATGCATCAATCATAAATACGTAAGTAAACATTTGTAAATTACTGGGAGACTTATAATGCTCCGGGGCTTGCCTCGCAGAAAGGAAGTAGGACGATGGTCAGGGCACTCCGGAAGCTCTTCAGGGTTCTGCTCCACGCCTTCGGGAGCGGGGACTTGCGGATTCTCCTGCGGGTTCCCTTCCTCGGCTTCTTCAAATTCCAGCAACGTGATCTCTTCCTCCGATCCTAGATGCATGAGTATGGTATGAGTATTACGAATGCATAATGTTAACAAGTGCATCACGTTGTTTGAGTAGGTGCATATCTCTTCTCGCTTACTACTTAACTACTTCTACAAAGCATCGACTATGCCATTAACAGTATCTACTTGTTTTACTCATAACTGGAGTTCTACAAATTCAAAAGCAGTGATCCTGGACTTTCTGGAAAGCTTATCAAATTTTCTACAACTTTGTTATTAACCATTTTTACAGTCCACATCAGTTTCAACATGCAACTCATCATATTCTAGAATCAGTCCGGAAATGACTTAACATGCAATATAAAGTAATAACACATCTACTTCCTGTAATCATTCACAATTTTACAACCTAGAATCCACCAACAGTTTAAGCATACCAAACATAGTTAAGATAATATAATGGCAAAGCCCAAACTATTTATTAAATTGCCTTTATTATTTTATTTAGATATCTAGGTTAAATAATAAATATATAACAGATGTGCTGAATAAATTCTCAAAATTTACAGAGCCTTAATAATGCTATCAAAGGACTACTATAAAAATTTCATGTCATTTTGCTGAGTAGAACATCCTATACAAAAATGATAAGGAAGCAAGGCTTGAAATAGCATAAATGGAAAATCCTATTGAAAAGTGTCAAGCAACAGATTTCTTATTTTTCTTAACATCCATATGGTACTAGTATCACCTCCAACTAATTTCATGAATTTTGGACTTATAATTAATTTATAAAAATTCATGCAAGGATTAACTGTTTATAAAAGAAAAATCTATAACTATAGATCTACACATGCACTGGTCCTCAAATTTTTATCCAAGCTCATGTTTAACAAGAATAGCCTACCACAAAAATTTCATAATTTTTGGAGCACAGGAACTCTAGATATAAAATAAACAAATTTAAATGCATTCAAAAGCACATTTGAAATCCCTATTTAAATCTCCAGAAATTTCTACTGTTGAACCCAAGAACATATTTTTCTTAAATACTACACTTCCTAAGGAACACAACCATATTTATTTCAACATTTTTGGAGCTAGCAAACTGCAGATACAAAAATAACAAAACAAATCAAAAACTGGATTCAAAATGGTTTAGCCTACACTACTGCTGTCGCTGACAGGTGGGACCCGGTGGTCAGGGGACCCCACATGTCATCGACACGGAGCAGGGCAGCGGCGCTGCGCGGTGCTGGCGTGGCCAGAGCTCGCCGACGGCGAACTCACCGGCGGTGACATCATAACACGATGACCTACTCGACTTAGCGGAGCGATTGAGCTACTTAGGTGGCCTTCTCATCGGAGCTAGCGGCTACGGCGGCGGCCACGGCGGGGTGGAGGTGCGGGTCGACGGTGAAACGCCGGTGTGGGCTACGGGGGTTCAAATCAACGCGTGGACAAGCATCTATGAACGCTGGGGGACCTAGCGCGCTAGCTAACGGAGCGGGAGGAGGACTGTGGTGGCGTGGCCACGACGACGGGGCTCACGGCGGAACTCTGGCGAGCATGTGCGCGCTGCGGAGGCTTACCAAGCGCGAATGGCGGGCACGGGAAGAAGCTACGAGGTGCTGGGGAGACAGTGGTGCTATTGCGGTGGCGCGGGAGTGGCAAGGCACGAGCTGCGCGCGGCTATGGCGACGGCGGAGCTGAGGGCGCTCGGCAGCTGCTGCTGTGAGGAAGAGAAGGCGCCGGGAGCGAAATGGGAGCGTGGGCAAGTGCGGGCGGGCGCTGGCGTGATGAAGGCGCGCTCGGGCGCGGCGTGGCCTGTGCGGTCAGGGCGCTGGCGACACGCGGCCGCCGCCGGGGACACGCGGCGCACAAAGCCTGAAACCGGTCGGCCATGATCAAACGCGATTCAGTTTTGTCAGTCGCGCGATGGCCGAGCCTGACAGCGCGTTTTCTCGTTGATTTACCGGCTAAACGGTGGCTCCTTCGTGCAAATGTACTGAATAGAAGTTGTAGAACCATGTACCATCTCCAACTTTTGTTAAGGCAGCATACTCTAATTCGCAACCTAAACCGAGTAAAATCATGCTCAAAGTCGGCTTGTCAGGCTGACAGTCGAGCAAACACTTAGAAAATTTGTTAAGTGTTGAAATCAGGATTTTGATGATTCTTGTGATCCAATTTCAAACATGTTAGGAGCTGAATCAGTCAAAGGCCCAAAAATCAAAGTTGTTCCTTATGTTAAACACTTCAACTTTGCTTTAGTGAACTTCTCCATGCAAGGTCTCTAACACCTAGTTCAACTTTAGTCAAACATGTCACTTTGAAATCAAGATACACATTCAAACCAAGGCTAAATGACCAAACTAGCCCTAGCACTAAATACCAAAGTTGTTCATGATGATACTCTAAACATGTTTAAGCAATTCACAAGGTCACACAATCATTACATGTATTAGTCACTCATGATCATATGTATATGTTACAAGGAACATGAAATAACAAGCAATGTTTCATATGTTTTGATCAGATGTTTCAATTGTAAATGATGATTTATGAATGCTTGATGCTCATGCTCATGGTATGAAAGTCAAGTTATGCAAGGCTAACACCCGAGGTGTTACAATGATCACAAGACCATCAAGAAGAAGGTTCTTGCAAGTATCGCCATCAATGAGAAGCCTTCTCTCTTCAAATCTTCGTCATGCTTCATGGCTAAGGCCACTAAGGTACAACCTTGTGATGATGAAAGTGATGAAGAACATGTTGATGATAATGAACATGAAAATGAAAATGATAGTGATAGTGATGATGATGAACCTACTAAGGACAAATTATTTGACATGCTAGAAGATGCTAAAGAACACTTTGACATTAAGAGAAGGGAATGCAAGAGCTTGAATAAGGAGGTAAAAGCCCTTAAGCAAGCCCTTGATGAGCTCAAAGCAACTCATGCGAAGCTAGAGAAAGCCCATGAGAAGCTTGGCAAGGCTCACAAAAGGCTTGAAAAAGCTCATTCCACTTTGCTTAATGAACAAGATAAAAAGAAGCATGTTGAAACTTATGATATAAGTGTAACTTGTGATTTAATTGATACATCACTATCTATGCCTATCATTGTTGCTACTACTAACCCTTCTTATAGCACTTCCACTTCTATCTCATCTAGTAGTGAAGGTCTCACTTGTGATGCCTTACTAGTGGTTGAGAATGAGAACCTCAAGAAGGAGGTCACTAAACTCACTCACACCTTAGCTAAGGCTTATGGTGGTGAGGACCGCTTGCTTATGTGCTTGGGTAGCCAAAGAGCTCCTCTCTACAAAGAGGGATTGGGCTATACCCCCAAGAAAGGCAAGGCGGCCTTTGCTTCTCACAAGACTAGTTTTGTGAAGAACAATGGTTGGTTTTACACTAGTTGCAAGCAAGTGGGTCACAAAGAGCAAGAATGCAAAAATAAGAGCAAAAATGCTAATGTATCCTCTATTAAGCTTGATTCATGATATATGCTTACTAAGGGTACAAATGGTGTGAAGGCTAAGTTTATTGGTAAACCTTGGATGGGCTCAAAGAAGAAAGCCATTTGGGTTTTAAAGAGCTTAGTAACTAACCTTCAAGGACCCAAGCAAGTTTGGGTACCTAAAAAGAATTGATCTTCTTTTGTAGGTCAATTACAAAGCTAGAGGAAGGCATTGGGTTCTTGATAGTGGGTGCACTCAACACATGACTAGTGATGCAACAATATTCAACTCAATCAACATAAATGGCAATGATGGTTATGATAGTATCATATTTGGTGACAATGGTAAAGGCAAGGTCAAAGGGCTTGGTAAGATTGCAATATCCAATGACATGAGCATATCCAATGTGTTGCTAGTAGAGAGCTTGAATTTCAACTTGCTATCCATGGCTAAATTATGTGATCTTGGATTCAAATGCATTTTTAGGGTAGATGATGTAGAAATCATAAGTGTAGATGGCTCTAATTTGATCTTCAAAGGTTTTAGATATGAGAATCTATACTTGGTTGATTTCAATGCAAGTGAAGCTAGATTGTCAACATGCTTGTTCACTAAATCTAGTATGGGTTGGTTATGGCATAGAAGGCTTAGTCATGTTGGAATGAAACAATTGAATAGATTGATTAAACATGACTTAGTTAAAGGCTTGAAAGATGTTGTGTTTGAAAAGGATAAGCTTTGTAGCTCTTGTCAAGCCGGCAAACAAGTTGGAAACACCCATCCTAAGAAAAGCATGACGAGCACTAGTAAAGCATTTGAGTTATTGCACATGGATTTGTTTAGGCCAACACAATACACTAGTATCAGTGGAAACAAATATGGCTTTGTGATAGTGGATGACTACACTAGATACACATGGGTATTCTTTCTAGTAGACAAAAGTGATGTGTTTGCAATATTCAAATCATTTATCAAGGACATTCACAATGAGTTTGAAACAACCATCAAGAGAGTTAGAAGTGACAATGGTAGTGAGTTCAAGAACACTAGAATTGATGAATTGTGTGATGAATTTGGAATTAGACATCAATTCTCGGCCAAGTACACACCCCAATTAAATGGCCTTGTTGAGAGGAAGAATAGAACACTCATTGATATGGCAAGGTCTATGCTTAGTGAGTACAATGTGAGTCAATCTTTTTGGGCTGAAGCTATCAACACGGCTTGCTATTGTAGCAACCACCTCTATTGTCACCGATTGAAAGAGAAGACACCATATGAGCTCTTGATTGGTAAAAAGCCCAACATTGCATATTTTTGGGTCTTTGGTTGCAAATATTATATCTTGAAGAAAGGTACTAGATTAGGCAAGTTTGACAAGAAATGTGATGAAGGATTCCTACTTAGTTACTCCACTACAAGCAAAGCATATAGAGTTTGGAATTTGGATAGTGGTACTCTTGAGGAGGTTCATGATGTTGAATTTGATGAAACCAAGGGTTCACAAGTAGAGAATGAGTACTTGGATGATGTTAGAGGCATTCAACTTTCAAATGCCATGAAGAACATGTATATTGGTGAATTAAGGCCTAGGCAAGTGAATGATGATGAAGATGATCAAGTGCAAGTGCTCTCTAACTCAAATGTGCAAGATGATACAAATCAAGTTAGTGCAAGTGACTCTCATGACAATGAACAAGATCAAATGGCTAGTATATCATCTCAACCCAATGATCAAGCAAGTGCAATCAATCAAGTTCCAATACTCCAACCAACAAATATTGCAAGAGATCATCCTTTGGACACTATAATTGGTGATATTTCAAGAGGTGTACAAACAAGATCAAGATTAGCATCATTTTGTGAACACTTCTCATTTGTGTCATCCATTGATTCATCATCATAGTGAGATTGGGAGTGAATCCAAGTGCATTGCTTGAGTATTTGCATCTAAAGGCACTTGGTGTTCATGTTTTCACTTGTTACTCTTGGTGGTTGCCGCCACCTAGATGGCTTGGAGCAATGAGGATCGTTGAGTGGAGGGTGGTGATTGTCTTCGGCTCTGATCGTGGTGATTGTGAGTGGTTCTTGACCTTTCCTCGGCAAAGCGCTAAAAGGTACTCTAGTGAATTGCTCGTGGCTTGTGTGATTCTCATCTTGTGTTGGTTGTGCGGCACCCTATTGAGGGTTTGGCATGTGAAGCCAATTAGCGCGTGAACCTCCAAGTGAGTGAATCGCCACAACGAGGACTAGCTTGCCAGCAAGCAAGTGAACCTCGGTAAAAAATCATTGTATTCATTATTGATTTCGAGGTGATTGGTCTTCATTGTTATTCATCTTTGTGATTGATTGGTTCCTTCATCTACAAGGCGGTATAATCTTCTTGATCACTCTCTTTACCGCAAACTAGTTGTCAAGCTCTTTAGTGTAGCTAGTTTTGAGAGCTTGCTTGCTTGGTTAGTGTGGCTCTTTAGTTAGCCTTTGAGAGCACACTAACATAGAGTAGTATCATAGCTATTGTATGATTAGATACTATCTAAATTAGAATTGTGGTAGGTGGCTTGCATTTTGAGTAGGCTAGCACAACACTTGCTTTGCCTCATAATTGTCTAACCATTTTGTTAAGTGTCGTTGTAGAAATTTTATTAGACTATTTACCCCCTCTAGCCATTAGGACCTTTCAAAAGTGCCACTAGATACTCTAACTCATTGCATACGCATTTAGGATCTAGTGGAGTGCTAACACCCTTGAAAATGTTTGTGAAAATATGCTAACACATGTGCACAAAGTGATACACTTGGTGGTTAGCACATTTGAGCAAGGGTGAAGAAGTTAGAGGTGAAATGGTGTTGGTCACAATGATGCTGGCGTCGGTCAACTGACCGGACGCTAGGTCGCTCTGCGACCAGACACTGAAGGGCTATGTCCGGTCGTGTTGTCGGTCGGCACAGTGATTAGGGTTAAGCACCGGACGCTGGGCTGTGTCCGGTCAAGCATGACTGGATGCGTTCAGTTGGCAAAAACATGTTTTGGACCCTTACTGGAAACGACCGGACACTGAGGGTCTAGTGTCCGGTCAGCTCTATCAGAGTGTCCGGTCAACATTTCGACTGTTGAGATCAAACGTTCACTGTTGAACGCAAGAGACACGTGGACGCCATCAGGCGACCGGACACTGAGGAGCAGCATCCGGTCACCTCGATCTATACCCAGTGAAGGGGTACAACGGCTTTATTTTGTGGGGGCTTCTATTTAAGCCCCATGGTCGGATGTAGCTCACAATCTTTGGCCATTTTCATTGACATAGCAACCTTGTGAGCTTAGCCAAAGCCCTCCCACTCATCTCCATTGATTTATCATCATAGTGAGATTGGGAGTGAATCCAAGTGCATTGCTTGAGTATTTGCATCTAGAGGCACTTGGTGTTTGTGCTTGACTGCGGATTTTGCTTGTTACTCTTAGTGGTTGCCGCCACCTAGATGGCTTGGAGCAGTGAGGATCATTGAGCGGAGGGTGGTGATTGTCTCTGGCTCTGATCATGGTGATTGTGAGGGGTTCTTGACCTTTCCCCGGTGGAGAGCCAAAAGGTACTCTAGTGGATTGCTCATGGCTTGTGTGATCCTTATCTTGTGTTGGTTGTGCGACACCCTATTGAGGGTTTGGCGTGTGAAGCCAATTAGCGCGTGAACCTCCAAGTGAGTGAATCGCCACAACGAGGAGTAGCTTGCCGGTAAGCAAGTGAACCTCGGTAAAAATCATTGTGTTCATCCTTTGATTCTGAGGTGATTGGTCTTTATTGTTATTCATCCTTGTGATTGATTGGTTCACTCCTCGACATGGCGGTATAACTATCTTGATCACTCTCTTTACTTTATCGCAAACTAGTTGACAAGCTCTTTAGTGTAGCTAGTTGTGAGAGCTTGCTTGCTTGGTTGGTGTGGCTCTTTAGTTAGCCTTTGAGAGCACACTAACATTGGGTAGTGTCATAGCTTTTGTGTGAATATACACTATCTAAACTAGAATTATGGTAGGTGGCTTGCATCTTGAGTAGGCTAGTGCAACACTTGCTTCGCCTCATAATTGTCTAACCATTTTGTTAAGTGTTGTTGTAGAAATTTTATTAGGCTATTCACCCCCTCTCTAGCCATTAGGACCTTTCAAGTGATATTAGAGCCGAGGTCACCGTTATTTGAGGCTTAACAACCTTCCGTGTTAAAATGGCTCAAATCAACAACACCAAGAAGCCACCCTAATTGGATGGCACACATTATCCCTATTGGAAGTCAAAAATGACCACACACATCAAGTCAATCAATAGAAAGGTGTGGAAGGTGATAGAAACCAAAATTGAGATTGGTGATCCGGAGAATCCTACCATGGCCAAAGAAGTGCTTCTCCAAAATAATGACATTGCTCTAAGTGTTATTCATGATGCAATTGATGAGAGGACATTTGAGCAAATCAAGAATATTGAGATGGCTCATGAGGCTTGGAAAAAGTTAGAAGAATCATTTGAGGGCACTCAAGCCATGAAGGGTGCAAAGGCTTACATTCTCAAGGAGAAGTTTGCAAGCTTCAAGATGAAGGAGGATGAAAGTGTGCCAGAGATGTTTCAAGGCTTCAAGTGCTTATCAATGATCTCAAAGCACTTGGAGAAGAGGTGAAGGACAAGGACTTCTCCCACAAGTTCTTGAGATGCTTACCTTTGAGATTTGGCACATTGGTCACAATTCTAGTGAGGAGTGGTTTGGACACCATGACACCAAACCAAGTATTGGGAGATATTATGACCGATGATACATATAGAGATGATGATGAGAAGGAAGAAAAGAAGGAGAAGAAGGATGAGAAGAAGAAGAGCGTGGCATTCAAAGCCACATCATCCAAGGGCAAAGCTAAGCAAGAAACATCAAGTGAAGAAGATGAATCATGGGATGATGAGAAGATGGCTCTATTTGTTAAGAGATTTGGCAAGTTCATGGTGAAGAAGGGGTACCATGCTAGAAGAAAGAAGTCTTCATCCAAGAACAAAGAAGAGTCAAGAAGGTGCTTTAAGTGTGGAAGCAAAGATCATCTTGTTGCTCAATGCCCATACAATAGTGACAATAATGATGACAACAAAAAGAATAAGAAGAAGGACAAGAAGGAAAAGAAAGAGAAGAAGGACAAGATGGCCTTCAAGAAGAAAGGTGGTTCATATGTAGTCACTTGGGATAGTGATGCTTCCTCAAGTGAAGATGATGATGATAGCGATGATCACAAGACCACCAAGAAGAAGGTTCTTGCAAGCATTGCTATCAATGAGAAGCCTTCTCTCTTCGAATCTTCATCATGCTTCATGGCTAAGGCCACTAAGGTACAATCTTGTGATGATGAAAGTGATGAAGAACATGTTGATAATAATGAACATGAAAATGAAAATGATAGTGATAGTGATGATGATGAACCTACTAAAGATGAATTAATTGACATGCTAGAAGATGCTAAAGAACACTTTGACATCAAGAGAAGGGAATACAAAAGCTTGCGTAAGGAACTTATAGCCCTTAAGCAATCCTTTGATAAGCTCAATGCATCTCATGAGAGGCTAGAGGAAGCCAATGAGAAGCTTGGAAAAGCTCATAAAAAGCTTGAAAAGGCTCATTCTTCTTTAATTGATGAGCAAAATAAAAAGAAGCAAGTTGAAACTTGCAATGTAGGTTTAACTTGTGATATAATAGATGAATCACTATCTATGCCTATCATTGTTGCTCCTACTAACCCTTCTTATAGCACTTCCACTTCTACCTCATCTAGTAGTGATGGTCTCAATTGTGATGCCTCACTAGTGGTTGAGAATGAGAACCTCAAGAAGGAGGTCACTAAGCTCACTCACACCTTAGCTAAGGCCTATGGTGGTGAGGATCGCTTGCTTATGTGCTTGGGTAGCCAAAGAGCTTCTCTCTACAAAGAGGGATTGGGCTATATCCCCAAGAAAGGCAAAGTGGCCTTTGCTCCTCACAAGACTAGTTTTGTGAAGAACAATGGTCGGTTTTGCACTAGTTGTAAGCAAGTTGGTCATTGTCGATGTTTTACCACCGATAGCCTGCCACGGGGGTACCCGAGGCAGTATGTTCGGGCTTCGGCGTATGCCGAACTCGATGGTTTACGCAAGAGACAGCCGATTTATCCTGGTTCAGGCCCTCGATCATAGATCGAGTAATAACCTTACGTCCAGTCGGCCTTAGCCTTTGCGTTGGATTGATCGTAAAGTATTGTATCGTATAATTGTTCTCTCTTTTGACAGGAGCATTGCCCTCCTTTATATAGTCAGGAGGCCAGAGTCCTAGTCGGTTTACAATGAGATTTCCTAGTAGGATTACTTGATAGTTCTACTACTAAGATTTACATGGGAAGAATCCAAGTTGAACTAGATCTTCTCTCTCCCTTGCGGGGTATCCTATGGGTCCCGTATCGACAAGCCCCCGAGCACTTCATGGTTGAGCTCTGAAAGTCTCGCTCTGCCCCTTCAAGTCTTGTTGAGTAGGAATAAGATGTCATCCGAGTGCTTTCTGGAGTGAAACCTTATAGCGCTTCTTAGGATCTTTGAGTGGTGAGTGCTTTTCTGAAGAAAAAATACATCCATCTGGTTGTAGCCCCCGAGCCTCTTGCTATTTGGAACAAGGAGCTGGAGGATCTTGTCTTGAAGTTGTTTCGATTGTTCGTTGAAGTTTTATCAAAAAGAACTCGAATATGGCTCGTTCCGGGTTCTTTTTATCGTAATGTCTTGAAATGGTCTGTGTTGAGGAAGTCTTTTGGTGACGTGCGCTTTTTCAAAGAAAAAGTGCACTCACTGAGTGTAGCCCCCGAGCCTCTTGCTATTTGGAACAAAAAGTTGGAGGGTCTTGATCCTTTATGTTGTTTGAAAATTTGTGTTCTGAAGTAGTCCCCAAGACTTGGATTAAATCATCGTCCGAGTAGTCTCGCGGCATCCTTTCGAAGTGGCCTTTTAGTCTTGGATTAAACCATCATCCGAGTAGTTTTGCGGCATGCAGCCTCTGAGCTTATGTCCGAGTTCCTTTTTGGTGAAATTGCACTCACTGAGTGTACGAGCCTCGTGCTTTTGGGTTTATCCCGCAGCTCCGCGCTTTCTTCGAGTTCTTCTCTTTAGAAAAGAAGTCGGATGAAGAGTCTTGATGTATCGTCGTCATTGTAGTCTTGAGTTTCTTGTATTCTTGGTCCTTTGTCTTTGGTTCTGAGCCTCCGGAAGTAGTTGAAATGAAAACCGGGTTCCCTAGCTTAGTGTTGATTAGGCTATGGTGCTGTTCGAGCCTCCGAGCGTATATCCGTGTTGTTTTGTTCAGGAAGAAATCGGATGCGAGGTCCTGGCGTATTCTTTGATGGTCTGCTATTGCCAGATGTAGTTGTATGGTGGTGGTTGAGTGTAAATGCCTTTTGTTCACGGGTTGTATTGTGTTGGTATATTCTTCCGAATATGCCCGTCTTCGAGTACTGCTTCCTCTTGCCTGAGTCATCTATTATTGAGTCCTGTCTTTTCACTGTATCTTTTGTTAGGCTTATTTCATTGGTACTCCTAGTCCATGTGCGCCGATCCTTTGGTCTATAAATACTGTCCCGGAGTGCTTGTTTTCATTCATTGGATATTCTGTTGAAACCTTGGTGGTCATGAACATGGTAGTTTATGAAGTAGAGCAGCCCCCGGGCATGTTTTGTAGTTCCTGTGTGTCTTGTCGTAGCTGGAGGAAGTCTTGTGATAGGGATTAGAGGTAGGCTAATCCCGCGACAGCATTGTGCCAAGATGTACATGGTGGTAGTTGGAGGAAGTCTTGTGATGTGGGCTTCATTCCTTCATCCGGCAGTTCTGGGTTGATCCTCGTCGCCTATCTTGAGACCGTCCGGTGTAGATCAACACCATATCCAGCATCACATCGGTCTTGGGTAGACAGATGTCTGCCGGCCTTCTATGCTCCATGTTGCCCTGCCGTGCTGTCGATTTCCGCCTTGGATGCACTGCGTCCGTCCTTTGAAGAAAACAGTGTAACTGATGGCGGTTTGTCCTTCCAAGTAGCAATTTGGGACACGTAGTCGTTCCAGAGCCTAGTCGTGTCTGTGTTCCTCTTTGCTACTTTGTTTTTCGTGGTGCTGAGTTCGTTGGGTCTTGTAAGATTTGTAATCTTCTATTTTTGAAGTCGCTTGTAATGTAACGAATCTTGTCTTCTGAGTTGTCTTTGACTTTTCTGTTGTGATCCCTGTCGTTCGTGAGACTACTGAGTTCTTTCTTACATAACCGGGTTCTTTTGTTCCTCATGAGGTAGCCCTTTCTTTCTTCTTTCTTTCTTCTTGGTTTGACGGGTTGTTCTTGTATCAATCTGATAACCCTGCCGTGGCGTTGGACGAATAAGTCTGAAATCTGCCCGTTGGTTTGTACCATTGTGAGGATTCGTGCCCTCCGTCATTTTAGCTGCGTTGGTAAATGGACCGTTGCGTTCCCACATTGTGTTTTAACGGGCTTTGTGGGCCGTTTGTATCACTGAAAAATCTATTTAAAGATCTTTTATCTTCCTTTCCCTTGTCGCCCAGCTCTTGCCTTTAAACCCTAGCTCTCAGAGATCCGCCGCCGTCATTGTCGCCATCACCCGAGCACCATCATTCTAGCTTCATCTTCCTTAGTGCCTTTTTTTGCTTCCGCCAGTTCATGGGAAAGAAGAAAACCGCAAGCAAGTCTCAGGCGACCTTCGTGGATGAGGAGTCATCCCTGTCTTTGATTGAAAACCAGGAGTTCATGGCCATGAGGGCAGCTCAGAAGGTTTGGCCGGCTCCAACAACAAGCGAAGACCAGCTGCGCGAGCTCATTAGCGACGGCTTGATCCAAAGCAAAGTCATCGCTGAATGGAGAGTTCCGGGCGAGCATCGGGTTCCAGCTCCGGGTCCTGGTGAGATTGTCCTTTTTGTTTCCTTTGTCCGCGCTGGACTTTGTCTTCCTACTTCCACCTTCCTTCATCAGTTTCTTGGTTATTTTGGGGTTAGTCTGAACCATCTAACCCCTAATGCCATTCTCCATCTTTCTGTTTTTGTTCACCTTTGTGAAGCCTTCCTTGGGATCCCTCCTTCTCTATCTCTTTTTCGCTTTTTCTTTCGTTTGAAACCTCAACCCCGCCGTGAAGAAACCAGCGCCCTCGGTGGTTGCGGGATTTAGTTTCGCCAGGGTCTCAAAATTAAGTTTTTTTATTATGACCTGGTTGATTCTGTCAAAGATTGGCGTGCCAAGTGGTTCTACGCTGCCAATTTGATCCCTTCTCTTGTCATTCACTCCGGATCTGGTCCTGTGGTGAATGACCGATGGGACAAGAAGCTTGAGTCACCTACTAAGATTCAAGCGATCCAGCCACTCCTTGATAGGATTAGCATGCTGAAACAGCAGGGTTTGACCGGCTTTGGTATTGTTTCAAGCTTCCTTTGTCGCCGGGTTCAGCCTTTGAAAGAGCGGGAGCATCTCGGCTTTGAGTATTCTAGGGCTGAGGATCCTTCACGCATGGTCCTAGCTCTTGAGCTGACCGGTGAGGAGGTACTCGAGCACCTCCAGAAGATGCTGAAAGGAGTGAGCGTCATTCCTCCTGCTGTCTCTGAGTTCTCGGCCATCAACCCGCCCCCAGCTGTGAGTTGTCTATCTTTTTGTTTGAGTTCTTTATGTACTCTTGCTACATCCGTTCTTGCTTAGCTTTTCCTTGTCTCGGTGTTTTATCTTTTTTCGTAGGAGCTTGGGCAGAACTTTGTCAATCCGATCCCCCTTGATGTTCTCCCTGCCGTGGCGGAGACTAGGGATCGTCTAGCTGGTACTTCTGTAATTAGTAAGTCTCAAACCTTTACAGCCCTTCCTAGGGTTTCTTTCAGATTTGTTGATGTATATGAAGAATATGTTCCTCGTCTAGTCCCTCGCGGTCCTCGCAGTGTCCCGAAGAGGGGGCAAATGGACGGGTCTTCATCTAGCTTGCCTATCTCCAAGAAGCCTCGCAAACCAAGTACTCCCTCAGGTACTCCAGTTGTTGCTAGCATGCTCTTAGGTGAGCACATTTAATACTCTTTGTTCTTTTATTTTCATGTTTCTCTCTTGAACAGAGTACTTTTCATCTCCTTTTCAGCAGGTGCTCTGGTTTCGTTGGCTGAGGAAGAAGAGGATGATGAAGTCCCCCTCATCATGCGGCGGTGAGTTGTTTTTCATATTCTTGTTGCATTGAATTTCTCCTCTTTGTTTTGAATTTTAGTCTTGAACTTTTTGAAGTAATCGGAGGTCGGGTGTGAGTTCTTCTGAGGCTCCCGCGCCGACTTCTTCTGAAGCTCCGGTGTCGAGTTCTTTGGTTGCCTCTATCCCGAGCTGTACCGCTCCTCCGATGCGGAGTTCTTCCATGGCTCCAGCCCCAGCTTCTTCCGTGGCTCCGTTGTCGGCTGTCCCGCTCCCGTCGCCGGGTGGCAGGGACATCTTCACCGTCGTGGTTCCCCCTGCGAGGCTTTCTCTTGGCTTCGCGAAGAAAAAAGTAGTCAGGCTTTGCCGTCGTGGTTCCCCCTGCGAGGCTTTCTCTTGGCTTCGCGAAGAAAAAAGTAGTCGGGTGAGTAGATTCTAGCTTTATCTTTTTGGCTTTTATCTTCCTTCCTCTGGTTTTTATTGGTGCTTCCTTTTATCACTTTTCTATGTTTCGTCTTCTCTAATTTCTTCATCGACTTCTTCTCTGCCTCCCGCCGTGCCAACGAGTTTCGAGCCTCGAGACTCACAACATTTTGTTGATGAAGTCGCCGCGGGGGCTTCAGAGCTACCTGGCGGAGTTGCGGAATTGGTTGCTTCGAAGGTAACTATGGCTGTCGCGCTGGGTCCTTCTGAGGGTTTGGCTCTGGCTTCCCTGGAGGTTGCTTTGGTCGCCCCTTCTTTGCCCCAGCCGGCCTCTCCTTCCCCTTCTCTTGCTTCCGGTGGCCCCTCCTTTTTCGGTGACGTGGTGCAACAGTTCGATGCCACTCATCGGTTATCGGAGCTGACCGCAGCCTGGGGGAGCTTGTCGACCCTCGCAACTTCTTTTAGTGAAAAGCTCTAGGTAGGTTTTACTGCCACTCCTCTTTTGCATGCTTGTTTTTCTTCTATCCTTATGCCTTGTTTCTCTTTGCCTCTTTTTGCTCAGTCTTTCTCTCGTGATCATTCTGGCTTCTTCTTCTCATCTGAAAATGAGAGGAAGTTGTCTTCGGAGGTGGACGCTCTGAAAGCCAATCTTGACCTCCTCCGGGCTGAGTTGGAGATGGAGCGTCAAATGCACCAAAAGGAGGAGAAAGCCCTTCGCGCCCGGGTAGTGGAGACGGAGAAACAGAGAGATGCTGCGGTGGAGTCTACGAAGAATGAATGCAAAGGTGCCGCGGGTTCTGCCTGTTTCTTCTTGTATTTTGACTTCTTTTTTTGCTGACTTGTTCTTGGGTGTCCTGTCTAGCTCTCCGAGTTGAGAAGCAGAAGCTCTCGGAGAGTATTGATGAAATGAGGGCCCTTGTCCGTTCTAGTCATAATAGAGCTGAGGAGGTAATTACTCATGCTGAGGAAGAACTCGCCCTTGCTAAGCTGATTAGGCGCAGAGCTGATAGAGATCTTGTGCAGGCCTAAAAAACTATTGAAGGCTTGTCCGAGAAGCTGGCGACGGCTACTGAGAATTGGAATGTTTTGTGGAAATCTTTTTGTTCAGTAGCCGATGTCCTCCGGACTCCAGCGGATGACGGGCAATCTTGGGCGCAGTTCATTCCCCGGATTCCGACTCATTTCCAAGAGTTCACGAAGAGGTGTGCCCAAGTATATACCAAGAATGTGCTGGCCCAGGTCCGGGTCCTTGCTCCAGAGGCGCCTCTCTCCAAGATAGCAGAAGAAGCTGAAAGCCAAGAATATCTTGACGCCGTTGAGAGGATGGAGTCTGAGGTCGAAGGTCTAGCCAGTAGGGTTGTAGATAGTCTAAATATTGACATTTCCCTTTCTGATGACAACGCCTGACTCGATTGAGCATCCCCTTGTAATATTACACTCCTTTTTAAATGAAGATTCTTTATTTTTGTTGATGTATTCTTTGCCTGGGTGCGGTTGAAGTTACTTTTTTGTCCTGTTCCCGTCTCTGCTCCGCAAAACAACTCTGTGCATTATTCTGACGAGACCCCTCGATTTGTCGAGTACTTTTCTTTTCTTCCTCCTTTGTGATCCGTCGAGTGCTTTGTCTGTGCTATGACTTGTTAGATGTAGATCTTTGTGTTAACAACCTTTCGCCTGCGCTATGTAAAACGACTCGATATAGAATGTTGCCTTGACAAACTTCGGCATCCGAGTGCTTTCTTGAATGGCGCTTGTGCTTTCTGGATGTAGCCCTCGAGCCTCTTGCTTTTTGGAACGAAGTGCTGGAGGGTCTTTTGAAGTTAAATTTCGGTCGACTCAGCCATTTTGCTTTTTGTTTCGGGTGTTAGCTTTTAGCTACCCTCATCGACGAGCTCAAGCGTTTTTTCAGCTATTTTGCTCTCGGCTAGGATGCTCAGGCATGTTTTCAGCCATTTTGCTTTTTTGTTTTGGGTGTTAGCTTTTAGCTACCCTCATCGGCGGGCTCAAGCGTTTTTTCAGCTATTTTGCTCTCGGCCGGGATGCTCAGGCATGTTTTCAGCCATTTTGCTTTTTTGTTTCGAGTGTTAGCTTTTAGCTACCCTCATCGGCGGGCTCAAGCGTCTTTTTAGCTATTTTGCTCTCGGCCGGGATGCTCAGGCATGTTTTCAGCCATTTTGCTTTTTTGTTTCGGGTGTTAGCTTTTAGCTACCCTCATCGGCGGGCTCAAGCGTTTTTTCAGCTATTTTGCTCTCGGCCGGGATGCTCAGGCATGTTTTCAGCCATTTTGCTTTTTTGTTTCGGGTGTTAGCTTTTAGCTACCCTCATCGGCGGGCTCAAGCGTTTTTTCAGCTATTTTGCTCTCGGCCGGGATGCTCAGGCATGTTTTCAGCCATTTTGCTTTTTTGTTTCGGGTGTTAGCTTTTAGCTACCCTCATCGGCGGGCTCAAGCCTTTTTTCAGCTATTTTGCTCTCGGCTGGGATGCTCAGGCATGTTTTCAGCCATTTTGCTTTTTTGTTTCGGGTGTTAGCTTTTAGCTACCCTCATCGGCGGGCTCAAGCGTTTTTTCAGCTATTTTGCTCTCGGCCGGGATGCTCAGGCATGTTTTCAGCCATTTAGCTTTTTGTTTCATGAAAACAACTCATTGAAGGTCATGACAAGACATGCTGTGGATGAATGCCATCTTTATTGATCATGAGTATAAACTACTACATATGTTGTTGAAGAGTATTGCTTTTCGTCGATTGTGAACGTTGGTCCCTTGTGGCTTGCATATCTGTTTTTTCTTGAGTTGTTTCTACGCGTAGAATCTTCTTAGCTGGCTGATGTGCCATGTATTGCTGACTTCTTTTCCATCTTCAGTTATTAACTTGTATGTGCCTGGTCCGGTGACTTTTGTGACAATGAAGGGACCTTCCTATGGACTGAGTAGCTTATGTCGTCCGTCAGTCTTCTGTATCCTTCTTAGTATTAAGTCTCCGACTTATAGTGATCGAGGTTGCATACTCTTGTTGTAATGCCATCTTAAACCTTGTAGGTATCTGGCTGATTGGAGGGTAGCGTTTACTCTGATTTCTTCTGAGCTGTCGAGTTCTAATCTTCTTGTGTGTTCCGCTTCTCCTTCATCGTATTGCTCTATCTTTGGGGATGTCCAGATCAAGTCGGCGGGCAGTACGGCCTCTGACCCGTAAACTAGGAAGAAAGGTGAGTAGCCTGTTGCTCTGCTTATTTGAGTTCGTAGTCCCCATACTACTTTCGGTAATTCTTCAATCCATTTGGACCCATAGTCCACTAGTTCTTCGTATAATCTTGGCTTTAATCTGGCTAGTATGAGTCCATTGGCCCTTTCTACTTGTCCGTTGGCCTCTGGATGTGCAACAGACGCATAGTCTATACTGAAACCACAGTCTTGTGCCCAGCCCTTGAATTCTATAGCTGTGAAAGGGGAGCCTAGATCTGTGATGATTCGATTGGGCATGCCGAAGCGGTGCATAATGTCTTGGATGAACTCAACTGCTTTGGTTGCGCTGTACTTCGCGAGTGGTTTGTATTCAATCCACTTGGTGAATTTGTCGATTGCTACGAAGATGTACTTGAAGCCGCCTTTTGCTTTTTTTAGGGGTCCTACTTGATCTAGCCCCCAGCAGAAAAAAGGCCAAGCGGGTGGGATGCAGATAAGATTGTGAGCTAGTACATGGGCTTGTCTTGCAAACATTTGGCAACCTTTGCATTTTTTGACAAGCTCTTCTGCGTCTTTCAAAGCGGTTGGCCAGTAGAATTCGGTGCAAAATGCTTTGCCAACTAGTGTCCTTAAAGCGGCATGATTTCCACAGCAACCTGAGTGTATTTCATCTAGGATTTATTTGCCTTCTTCAAATGAGACACATTTTAGTAGTACTCCTGATGATGCTGCTCTTCTGTAGAGTTTATCCCCTACTAGAACATAGTTTTTGCTTCTGCGAACAACTTGTGTGGCCTCTGCTTTATCTGCTGGCAGTTTATTTTCTTTGATATAGTCAATGAAAACTTGGGTCCATGAAGTGTTGATTATCAAGATCTAAACGCCTTTAGCCTGAATTTCATGTGTTGTTTCACCGGGTTGTTTGATAGAGGGAACTGATAGCTCTTCTATGAATACGCCGGGTGGAACTTTTGCTCTGTTTGATCCGAGCTTGGCAAGGACATCTTCTGCAATGTTGGAATCGTGTAGGACGTGTAAAATTTCTAATCCTTGGAAATGTTTTTCAAGTCTCCGTATTTTAGCACAATAAGCACCCATATTTTCTTTGGTGCAATCCCAATCTTTGTTGACTTGGTTGATGACCACTGCTGAATCACCGTATACGAGTAATCTTTTTATTCCGAGGGTAATCGCCACTCGTAGCCCGTGGATGAGGGCTTCATATTCTGCTTCGTTATTTGTAGCTTGCTATAATATCTGAAGGACGTACTTGAGTTGTTTTCCTTCTGGAGAAATGAGGAGAATGCCTGCATTGGCCCCGCCTAGTTTGAGTGATCCGTCAAAGTACATCTTCCAATGGTCAAGGATTATATCTGATAAAGGCTGTTGAATCTCTGTCCATTCGGCCACGAAATCGGCGAGGGCTTGAGATTTGATTGCTTTCCGTGGGGTGAAATTGATGTCAAGAGCTCCAATTTCAACTGCCCACTTGGATATGCGCCCCATGGCATCTTTATTGTGTAGGATGTCTCCGAGTGGAAAATCTATCACCACGGTAATCTTGTGGCTTTCGAAATAGTGGCGAAGCTTCCGTGAGGTAATGAGTAGAGCGTAGAGTAGTTTTTGTACATGCGGGTACCGGATTTTGGATTCTGACAGTACTTCGCTGATGTAGTATACGGGACGTTGCACTTTATACACGTGCCCTTGTTCTTCTCTTTCTATGACTATTGCTGTGCTGATTACGGTAGGAGTTGCCGCAATATATAGCATCATATCTTCATCTTTCTTTGGAGGTGTCAGGATAGGCGATGAAGTGAGGTATTCTTTAAGTTTTTTGAAAGCTTCGTCGGCCTCTATTGTCCACTCAAACTTGTCTGTCTTCTTTAGTAGTTTAAAGAAAGGTAACCCCTTTTTGCCGAGTCTTGATATGAAACGGTTGAGGGCCGCCATGCATCCTGTTAGTTTCTGCACATCTTTGACACCTCTAGGTGGGCCCATTTCTGTTATAGCTCGAATTTGCTTGGTGTTGGCTTCGATCCCGCGCTGACTGACCAAAAATCCGAGTAGTTGTCCTGAGGGAACTCCAAATACACATTTATTTGGGTTCAATTTCCATCTCCATTTCTTCAAGTTTTCGAAGGTTTGCTTTAAATCTTCAATTAGAGTGTCTGGGTTCTTTGTTTTCACCACCACATCGTCCACGTATGCCTCCACATTTTCACCGATTTGATTCCCAAGGCAAGTCTGGATAGCTCTTTGGTACATGGCGCCAGCATTCTTTAGTCCAAACGACATGGTCTTGTAGCAGTAGGCACCAAATGGGGTGATGAAAGATGTCTTGCTCTGGTCTTCTTCTTTTAGTGCGATCTGGTGATATCCTGAATAGCAATCGAGAAAAGATAATAGCGCAGATCCTGCTATCGAGTCAACTATCTGGTCAATGCGTGGTAGCCCGAACGGATCTTTTGGGCAATGTTTGTTGAGATCTGTGTAATCGACGCACATACGCCACTCGTCCGTGTTTTTCTTCTGTACAAGGACCGGATTTGCTAGCCAATCTGGATGAAGGATCTCCTTGATGAATCCGGCTGCCATTAGTTTTGTTATTTCCTTTTTAATTGCTGCCTTCTTGTTGGGTGAGAATCGTCGTAGCCGTTGTTTTACAGGTTTGGAGCTTTTGTTAACATCAATTCTGTGCTTAGCCAACTCCCTTGGAACTCCTGGCATGTCGGCTGGCTTCCAAGCGAAGATATCTTTGTTGTCCCGAAGAAAGTTGGTGAGCGCGAGTTCCTATTTTGCCGAGAGGTGAGCACTGATAGTTGCTGTCTTGGAGGTATCGCCTGTGCCTAAGTCGATTTGCTTGACGTCGGCTTCTTTTGGTGGTGCGATGATGCTGGGCTTTTTAGCTGATATTTCTAATTCTTCTTGGCTTGTTTCTGCAGTGATTGCGGCTATTTCTTTTCTTCCATTATCGGCTTGCGCTTTAGCTGCAATTTGGATCGCCTGAACGTCGCAGTCAAAAGCGTCCTTTAAATCGCTTCGAAGAGAAAGGATACCGTTGGGTCCTGGCATCTTAAGCAGTAAGTACGGATAATGTGGTATTGCCATGAATTTGGCCAGTGTTGGACGTCCGAGGATTGCATGATATGATGAATCGAAGTCGGCGACTTCAAATTTGACAAACTCTGTTTGGTAGTTTGAAGGAGTTCTAAAGGTAACAGGTAAAGTAATTTGTCCGAGTGGCATGGCTGCTTTGCCGGGTACTATTCCATAAAAAGGTGTGCTTGTTGGCGTAATCATCTCGGCGAGTTGTAGTCCCATTTTCCTTAGAGTTTCTGAAAAGATGATGTTAAGTCCAGCTCCTCCATCGATTAGTACTTTGGTGACGGTCATACTAGCAATAGTCGGATCTAGAACCAGTGGATAATGGCCTGCATTTCCCACGCTAGTCCATTGGTCTTCTCTGGTAAATTGGATATGATACTATGACCAATTGAGGTATCTTGGTGTAGCCGGTTCTGCTGTCATAATGGTCCGTAGTGCTCGTTTTTCTTGATGTTTGCTTCTGCAATCCGGAGCCCCTGAGAAAATCACTACTACTGTTCCCCTGGGTTTTTGGAATCCTTTGTCCTCGTGGTTGTCTTCTTCTCTTTTCTGATTGTCCTCTTTGGTGTTTTCCTTACTATCTTTTCTTGTGTATCGATCATTGAAAGTGTAGCAATTTCCGATGGTGTGCCTCCCACTAGGGTGCAATGGGCAACGTATGTTTTCAATGTCATCATATCTTCTGGGTTTGGGAAACTTCTTTGATTTGTCGGCCATTGCCACAGTATTGTCTGGTCTACGTTTTCTTTCTTGATGTCTGCTATTTTGGTGATTTTGCTTGTCCGGGTTGTCTTGGTTGCTTCTGTCCGGGAACCTCTCTCGTGTTTTTTCTTCTGCAGTAATCATCTTTTCTACTGTACATCTGAATTCTTCATTGTTTCTCGGATTTTCTTTGCAGAAGTCTTGAAATTGCCATCTAGCTATGATTCCGTGAGAGAAAGCTTCAATTACTTCTCGTTCGGTAATGTCATGCACTTGAGCTCGTAGTTCGCCGAATCGTCGATAGTAGTTTCTAAGACTTTCACCTCCCTTTTGCTTGAGTCCTTTTAGTTCTGCATGAGTGATTGGGTGTGTAATGATTCCTGCGAAATTCTCACAAAAAGCTCTTTGCAAATCCTCCCAATTTCTGATAGATCCTGGATTTAGTTTATCGAACCATTAGAGGGGCATGGCCTCCAGTGCCATGGGGAAAAAAGGGTTTTGATATCGTCGTCTCCTCTGGCTAGTTCAATTGATTGTGAATATATTCTGAGCCATTGCTTTGGTTCAGTTTTGCCATCATACTTGGAGTGATTAGACGGTTTGAATTTGTGAGGTAATCGCACCAATGCGAGCCTATTCGCGAAGCAGGGGAACCTGTCGTGTGCCTTGGTTTCTTTGAATTCAGATTCAGCACCTTCCTCTGGCCAACTATTGTTCTGATGGGAACAATCTTGCGAGGTTATCTGGGTAGGTACCCTGCTCCTAGTCTTCCTTAGTTGTTCAAATCGGTGGCCTTGATTATGTTCCTTCCTACTTCCTCCGTCATGGCTTCCACCCGGCCCAAGTCTTTCGAAAGCGGATTTCCTTTGATTTTGATCTTCTTGCCGGTGGGTTGTTGATCTGGCGGGTAGTCTTGATCGAGCTTTCTCTTCATGCATTCTCGAGATTGTCGATCGGAGCAAGTCCTGGAGCTGTTCATACTTCTCACCAGGATGCGAAGTTGCTCCAAGTTCTTCTAATGCTTCTCGAATCTTATCGTAAGGCGTATTCGCCGTGCATCTTCCTTCGACTTCTCGTTGCGATTTTCTTTTGTCGTACTCAGCCAATTCTGACTCGTATCTGATCCAAGCTTCCCTGCGCTACCTAGCACGGTGTTGGCGCCCTTGCTTCAACTTGTTTTTTCTTTCTCTAGCTTGTTTCTGACTATCTGTTTCTCCGTCATAGCCCTGGGCAAAGGGTGATATGTTGGATTCTGATTCATCTGATGATCTGACATCGGGTGCTTCCGGGGGATTTAATGGTGACCGCGGTCGTCGAACCATGAGCACTTCTCGTGCATGAGTCATTCTGTTATTGGCGTTAGTTTTCATGCTGTCGGAGTCGCTGATAACTTTAGTGGATGCCTCAGTGTCGTAGATTGAGTCTCCTTCTTGGTAAGGTAAAATAGCTGTTGTTGTTGTGCCGACTAGTTGGGTTCCGCTACCCTCAGGAACGAAATCCGGCCAGTGGATGATATAGTCCTGCGATGTTATCATTAGCACGAGACTCTCCTGAGCTCCTGTCAGTGGTATCCTGAATCTTGGATTGAAAAATCTTTCGACCTATCCCTGATAGGATTTTGTCATGTTGTCGAGCCCAAATAGAAAAGAACTCGACTTCTTGAGAGAATTCTGGGGGTAATCCGAGTTGTTTTGGGTTGTGCTCTAGAACCTTGCCAAAAAAGAACTCGGTTTCTTGAAAGCACTCGGATAAAACTTTGCCTTGGATCTTGAATTCGAATTGGATACGAGTGGTCGTGAAATCCGATTTGACTCGGATACTATGAGCTGCGCGAATCTTCTGGTGAGCTGATCCATTGCAGTTGTTGAAATAGGAACTTCTTTTAGATGATCTAGATCTTTGAGGAGATGGCTTTGAAGCTTGCCATTGTTGTCTGCCTCGCAGATCCACGAGCCGAAGATGAAAGTTGATCCCGTTGGGAAAATTATGTTGTCGAGGTCCATCGAGCTCTCGGAAGCAAAGTCACCGAAAGCCCCTACCTGGCGCGCCAGCTGTCGATGTTTTACCACTGATAGCCTGCCACGAGGGTACCCAGGGTAGTATGTTCGGGCTTTGGCGTATGCCAAACTCGATGGTTTACGCAAGAGACAGCCAATTTATCCTGGTTCAGGCCCTCGATCATAGATCGAGTAATAACCTTACGTCCAGTCGGCCTTAGCCTTTGCGTTGGATTGATCATAAAGTGTTGTGTCGTACAATTGTTCTCTCTTTTGACAGGAGCATTGCCCTCCTTTATATAGTCAGGAGGCCAGAGTCCTAGTCGGTTTATAATAAGATTTTCTAGTAGGATTGCTTGATAGTTCTACTACTAAGATTTGCATGGGAAGAATCCTAGTTGAACTAGATCTTCTCTCTCCCTTGCGGGGTATCCTGTGGGTCCCATATCGACAGTCATAAAGAGCAAGAATGCAAAAACAAGAGTAAAAATGCTAATGTATCCTCCATTAAGCTTGATTCATGCTATAAGCTTACTAGGGGTACAAATGGTGTAAAGGCTAAGTTCATTGGTAAACCATGGATGGGCTCAAAGAAGAAAGCCATTTGGGTACCAAAGAGCCTAGTGACTAACCTTCAAGGACCCAAGCAAGTTTGGGTACCTAAAAAGAATTGATCTTCTTTTATAGGTCAATTACAAAGTCAGAGGAAGGCATTGGGTTCTTGATAGTGGGTGCACTCAACACATGACCGATGATGCAACAATGTTCAACTAAATCAACATAAATGGCAATGATGGTTATGATAGTATCACATTTAGTGATAATGGCAAAGGCAAGGTCAAAGGGCTTGGTAAGATTGCAATATCTAATGACATGAGCATATCCAATGTGTTGCTAGTAGAGAGCTTGAATTTCAACTTGCTATCCATGGCTAAATTATGTGATCTTAGATTCAAATGCATTTTTGGGGTAGATGATGTAGAAATCATAAGTGTAGATGGCTCTAATTTGATCTTCAAAGGTTTTAGATATGAGAATCTATACTTGGTTGATTTCAATGCTAGTGAAGCTAGATTGTCAACATACTTATTCACTAAATCTAGTATGGGTTGGTTATGGCATAGAAGGCTTGGTCATGTTGGAATGAAACAATTGAATAGATTGATTAAACATGACTTAGTTAAAGGCTTGAAAGATGTTGTGTTTGAAAAGGATAAGCTTTGTAGCTCTTGTCAAGCCGGCAAACAAGTTGGAAACACCCATCCTAAGAAAAGCATGATGAGCACTAGTAAAGCATTTGAGTTATTGCACATGGATTTGTTTGGGCCAACACAATATACTAGTATCGGTAGAAACAAATATGGCTTTGTGATAGTGGATGACTATACTAGATACACATGGGTATTCTTTCTAGTGGACAAAAGTGATGTGTTTGCAACATTCAAATCATTTATCAAGGGCATTCACAATGAGTTTGAAACAACCATCAAGAGAGTTAGAAGTGACAATGGTAGTGAGTTTAAGAACACTAGAATTGATGAGTTATGTGATGAATTAGGAATTAGACATCAATTCTCGGCTAAGTACACTCCTCAATCAAATGGCCTTGTTGAGAGGAAGAATAGAACACTCATTGATATGGCAAGGTCTATGCTTAGTGAGTACAATGTGAGTCAATCTTTTTGGGCCGAAGCTATCAACACGTCTTGCTATTCTAGCAACCGCCTCTATTGTCACCGATTGAAAGAGAAGACACCATATGAGCTCTTGAATGGTAGAAAGCCCAACATTGCATATTTTTAGGTCTTTGGTTGCAAATGCTATATCTTGAAGAAAGACACTAGATTGGGCAAGTTTGACAAGAAATATGATGAAGGATTCCTACTTGGCTATTCCACTACAAGCAAAGCATATAGAGTTTGGAATTTGGATAGTGGTACTCTTGAGGAAGTTCATGATGTTGAATTTGATGAAACCAAGGGTTCACAAGTAGAGAATGAGAACTTAGAAGATGTTAGAGGCATTCAACTTTCAAATGCTATGAAGAACATGGATATTGGTAAATTGAGGCCTAGACATGTGAATGATGATGAAGATGATCAAGTGCAAGTGCTCTCCAACTCAAATATGCAAGATGATACAAATCAAGCTAGTACAAGTGGATCTCATGACAATGAACAAGATCAAGTGGTTAGTACATCATCTCAACCCAATGATCAAGCAAGTGCAAGCAATCAAGTTCCAATCCTCCAACCAACCAATGTTGCAAGAGATTATCCTTTGGACACTATAATTGGAGATATTTTAAGAGGTGTACAAACAAGATCAAGATTGGCATCATTTTGTGAACACTTCTCATTTGTGTCATCCATTGGACCAAAGAAGATAGATGAAGCATTGAAGGATGTTGATTGGGTGAATGCTATGCATGAAGAATTGAATAACTTCACAAGAAATTAAGTATGAGAATTAGTAGAAAGACCAAAGGGACACAATGTAATTGGAACCAAATGGGTCTTTAGAAACAAGCAAGATCAAGATGGGATAGTAGTAAGGAACAAAGCAAGATTAATAGCACAAGGCTATACTCAAATTGAAGGTCTTGACTTTGGAGAAATATATGTCCCGGTTGCTAGATTGGAAGCAATTAGAATCTTGCTAGCCTATGCTTGTGCCCACAACATCAAGCTCTATCAAATGGATGTTAAGAGTGCATTTCTCAATGGCTACATCAATGAAGAAGTATATATTTAGCAACCTCCCAGTTTTGAAGATGACAAGAAGCCCAACCATGTGTATAAGTTGAAGAAGGCTTTGTATGATTTGAAGCAAGCACCTAGAGCATGGTATGAGAGATTGAGGGATTTCCTACTCTCTAAAGGGTTCACAATGGGCAAAGTTGATACCACTCTTTTCATCAAGAAGATTGGAAAAGATCTATTTGTATTGCAAATCTATGTTGATGATATCATATTTGGATCAACAAATCAAGAATTTTGTGATGAGTTTGGAAAGATGATGGCTAATGAGTTTGAGATGTCCATGATTGGAGAATTGAGTTACTTCCTTGGTCTTCAAATCAAGCAATTAAAGAATGGTACATTTGTGAGTCAAGGCAAGTACATTAAGGACATGATCAAGAAGTTTGACATGAGTGAAAGTAAAGCCATTAGCACACCAATGGGAACCAATGGCAACTTGGATAGTGATGCAAGTGGAAACACGGTGGATCAAAAGTTGTATCGGTCTATGATTGGAAGCCTACTCTATGTGACCGCATCAAGGCCGGATGTCATGTTTAGTGTATGCATGTGTGCAAGATTTCAAGCCTCGCCAAGGGAAAGTCATTTGAAGGCTACAAAGAGAATATTGAGGTACTTGAAGCATACACCAAATGTTGGTTTGTGGTATCCCAAAGGAGCAAAGTTTGAGCTAGTTGTTTACTCTGACTCGGATTATGCGGGATGCAAGGTTGAAAGGAAAAGCACATCGGGCACATGTCAATTGTTGGGAAGATCACTTGTCTCATGGTCATCAAAGAAGTAAAATAGTGTTGCATTATCAACCGCTGAAGCTGAATACATATCCGCCGGTAGTTGTTGTGCATAAGTACTTTGGATGAAGGCCACTTTGAGTGACTTTGGAATCAAGTTCAAAAAAGTATCATTGCTATGTGACAATGAGAGTGCAATCAAGTTGACAAACAATCCGGTTTAATATGCAAGAACAAAGCACATTGATGTCCGCTATCATTTTATAAGAGATCACCAACAAAAAGGGGACATTTGCATTGAGAGTGTAGGCACCGAAGATCAACTTGCTGATATATTCACCAAGCCATTGGATGAGAAAAGGTTTTGCAAGCTAAGGAATGAGTTGAACATATTGGATTTCTCAAATATGTGTTGATGCACTCCCCACTCATATGACATGCCTCTCCTTCAAGCAATCCAAGGTAATAGTTGATTGGCATGACATACATCTTTGCTAAGGACATGATTAGTGCATCTAGTCACATTTTCAATTTTATTAGGACTTTTCAAGTGGTTCTATCTTATTAGGCTCAGTCATGAAAATCAAATGATTTTGATGTCTATATGGTATCGCTATTGCTTCTATGCTTGACTTGATCTAGTGGTAGCATATGACATGTTTATGGGCTTGTAAACCTAGTGTTTGATCTAGAAAATGAGCTCTAAGTGTTTAACTCAACATGGTACAAGATAACCCTTATTTAGAGGTGTGAAGAAGCTTGTCCTTGGATCAAACCGAGTTAAATATCTTTGGCAAATGATCTAGATTGGACCAAATTTGGGAAAATGATCCTCACCCCATTGATTGACATTGATAATCTTGACCCTACAAGTAATACTATCTATATTTAGAACCTTTGTGGTCATTGATGACAAAGGGGGAGAGAAACAAAGATAGTAGTAAAAATAGTGAAAAAAGGGGAAGAAATATCATAAAGGGAGAGAAACATAAAGATATCTTGATATATAACATAGGGGGAGAGATATGATAAAGGAAAGGGATCAATTAAAATTTTGAGCACACAAGTAGGGGGAGCAAGCTCATGAACTTGTATGGTGTATTTGAATGTGCATTTCATATGTTTGCTTGCATGGCATAAGTTCTAAATTGCTTGTGTGATATATGTTAGTTGTAAGATTAAATAATGAAATGAAATCACTAGATAACTTTCATTTCCAAGAAAGTCTTTACAAGTGGTATCTTTCCAAAGTATGTTTCCAAGTGGTATTGAGCTAACCATGGTGCTAAAGATGGTATATTGGTGCGCTTCGATTAGTATCACGCTTCAAAGGTCCATCTTTTATACCTTAGCATCATATGGTAGACATTGACTCCTATATTTCCTATCTAAACATATGTGCAAGCTACAATCTAAACTCTTAGCACATATGTAGGGGGAGCAATGGCTACCATTTAGGGTTCATGAAACTTGTCCATATCCTTTTACACATGGTAAATATGCTTGGGCAAGCAATATAGATTCAATTGAATTTCAATTCATATCTTTGTATAAGGGTTGTCATCAATTACCAAAAAGGGGGAGATTGAAAGCTCTAGTTTAGTTTTGGTGAATTGATGAAACCCTAAGTGCTAACCTAGTTTATCAAGTGATCATAAGATAGGTAGCACACCTCAAGTGGAGAAGCTAATGAAGATCATAACATGACAATGGTGATGGCATGGCGGTGATCAAGGGATTAAACTTGAAAAGAAGAAAGAGAAAAAACAAAAAGCTCAAGGCAAAGGTATAACTTGTAGGAGCTATTTTGTTTTGGTGATCAAGACACTTAGAGAATGTGATCACATTTAGGTTTGATAGCTATACTATTAAGAGGGGTGAAACTCGTATCGAAATGTGGTTATCAAAGTGCCACTAGATGCTCTAACTCATTGCATACGCATTTAGGATCTAGTGGAGTGCTAACACCCTTGAAAATATTTGTGAAAATATGCTAACACATGTGCACAAAGTGATACACTTGGTGGTTAGTACATTTGAGCAAGGGTGAAGAAGTTAGAGGTGAAATGGTGTTGGTTGCAATGATGCTGGCGTCGGTCAATAGACCAGACGTTAGGTCGCTCTATGACCGGATGCTGAAGGGCTGTGTCCGGTCGTGTTGTCGGTCGGCACAGTGATTAGGGTTAAGCACCGAACGCTGGGCTATGTCCAATCAAGCATGACCGGACGTGTCCGGTCAGCAAAAACATGTTTTGGACCCTTACTAGAAATGACCTGACGCTAAGGGTCCAGCGTCCAGTCAGCTCTGTTGGAGCATCCGGTCAACATTTCGATCATTGGGATCAAACATTCATTGTTGAACGTAGGAGACACGTGGATGCCATCAGGCGACCGGACGCTGAGGAGCAGCGTCCGGTCACCTCGATCTATACCCAGTGAAGGGGTACAATGGCTCTATTTTATGGGGGCTTCTATTTAAGCCCCATGGCCAGATGTAGCTCACAATCTTAGCCATTTTCATTGACATAGCAACCTTGTGAGCTTAGCCAAAGCCCTTTCACTCATCTCCATCATTGATTCATCATCATAGTGAGATTGGGAGTGAATCCAAGTGCATTGCTTAAGTGTTTGCATCTAGAGGCACTTGGTGTTCGTGTTTCACTGCGGATTTTGCTTGTTACTCTTAGTGGTTGCCGCTACCTAGACGGCTTGGAGCAGCGAGGATCATTGAGCAGAGGGTGGTGATTATCTCTGACTCTGATCGTGGTGATTGTGAGGGGTTCTTGACCTTTCCCTGGCAGAGAGCCAAAAGGTACTCTAGTGGATTGCTCATGGCTTGTGTGATCCTCATCTTGTGTTGGTTGTGTAGCACCCTATTGAGGGTTTGGCGTGTGAAGCTAATTAGCACGTGAACCTCCAAGTGAGTGAATCGCCACAACGAGGAGCAGCTTGCCGGCAAGCAAGTGAACCTTGGTAAAAATCATTGTGTTCATCCTTTGATTCTGAGGTGATTGGTCTTCATTGTTATTCATCTTTGTGATTGATTGGTTCACTCCTCGACACGGCAGTATAACTATCTTGATCACCCTCTTTACTTTACCGCAAACTAGTTGACAAGCTCTTTAGTGTAGCTAGTTATGAGAGCTTGCTTGGTTGATGTGGCTCTTTAGTTATCCTTTGAGAGCACACTAACATAGGGTAGTGTCATAGCTTTTGTGTGAATATACACTATCTAAACTAGGATTGTGGTAGGTGGCTTGCATTTTGAGTAGGCTAGCGCAACACTTGCTTCGCCTCATAATTGTCTAACCATTTTGTTAAGTGTTGTTGTAGAAATTTTATTAGGCTATTCACTCCCCTCTAGCCATTAGGACATTTCACTCGTCCCTAGTGATAGGACTCAGATAGCCTTGGAGCTCCAAAGAATCCCAAGGACACCAAAACACCTGAAATTTCATAATTGTGTTAGGTTGTGATATAGCGTACATCAAAGACGACACTGCTACGATAGTATAGAGAGCGTAACCTGGTGCTGTGTTAGGACATCGAGACTATCCGTATACTCCCTATACTTGCGCCATGTATTCTCTCTAACTAACTGTGCTTTCGTCCAGATATACAGAGCTATAGGGAGTGTATCATGCACGTTCCATCGCTGCATTGAACATGATAATGAATTAGCAATAAATAATCTCATCATATCTAACTATCTAGAAGAATATAATGAACCAAAGTACTTACTGGTAAACCATTATTAAGGGGCCTCCCAACGGGCAATCGTTCCCAACACGAAACTTGGAGTAGGTAGGAGCAACCCCCAAGGTTCGCATGTCCTGAGGTGTGACGGTAGGCAACACATAGCTATCGATACGTCCATGCTAGGACTGCACTGCCCTAGCTGTACCCTGCTATGTTCTCCCATGGCTGGCGAAGTATGTCAAGGAAGATCCAGCTGATGGTGTTGCCCGAGGCGTCTAGGAATAGGAAAGCACCAAGAAAGTGCCAGAGCCACACTCGAGCGAACCTATCGATTTGTGCCTCCTCAGCTTGTGGGTCTAAGTACTCAAAGCGCTCTATGATCTAGGATGATGAAACACCAGAACTTTTCCTGTAATTGATCAAAGAAAATGAGACCCGATGCTAGCTGTAAAGCAATGCAAGTATTAAATAGGCTTGAATT
Source organism: Miscanthus floridulus (assembly GCF_019320115.1). Lineage (NCBI taxonomy): Eukaryota > Viridiplantae > Streptophyta > Magnoliopsida > Poales > Poaceae > Miscanthus > Miscanthus floridulus. The sequence goes on along the minus strand of NC_089581.1, from coordinate 129,291,074 downwards.
ACTCACTTATTTTTCTTAGAAGCATAGTCGTCCGGTGGAAGAAAGCCAGTAAACTAAGCCACTAGCTCCCTCTAGTGATCATTGTCAACTATCCCTGTCACTAGAAGTCCACCCAACCAAAGGCCTAAAATAGCCTTCACGTCCTGCAACGTCAAGGTCATCTCGCCACAAGGTAGGTGGAACGTGTAGGTTTTAGGCCTCCACCTGTTATAAGAATAGAACGACTATTAGTTGCCTCCAATTTGTTACAAGAAAGTTTACGTATGTAAGGAAAATGGACCCTTGGCCCATTTACTTTGCATTTTGGTGTTTGATGACCAACACAACCAAATTGGACTAATGAATTTGCAAGTGTTTATTTTGTAGTTCAATAGGGTGCAAGACATAACTTGGACGAAGGCAACATGATGATCTGATGATCAACACCTCAAGGAAGACTTTAGGAGCACAAGAGAAGACCCAAGAGATCAAGCAAAGTCCAAGCATGAAGATTAAAACCAAGCCGTATGTAAGATCACGAAGAAATGAGCTCACTATGGTGATCGGATGCTGGACAAGCAACCAAACATTGTGATCGGACACTAGGCAAGTGGCTTGATAGACAGGCAACCAGACGCTAGACCGAACACTGGCGACAACCGACCGAACACAGGACAGCAGTGCCCGATCAAGTATAGTAAGGTTCCAGAGTGGAAAATTTACGACCAGATGCGTCTGGTGGCAGGTGACCGGACGCTGGCCAGCGTTCGATTAGTATATTGCCGGCTCAACAGTCAGGACGACTGGACGCGTCCGGTCAGGATGATTCAGCATTCGATCAGTAGCAGTTTCATGGGAATTCAACCCCAATGGCTATTTTCTCAGTGGGGCTTATAAATACAACCCCCAACTGGCCATTTGAGAAGAGTGGAGCTAAGGAAACATACCAAGGGTGTTGATACATCATTTTAGTGATCTCCACTTGCATAGTGCTTAGTGATTCATCAGGTGATTAGCGTAGGTGCTTTGTGAAGTGTTTAGGTTGATTAGACCGCCGCTTATGCGCTTGCTCTAGGTTTAGGCCTAGTGTTTAGTGAGATTTGTATACCTCTTACCACTTGGTGCTTGCGAGCACCATTGTTATACATCGGAGGGGCTTGAAGTCTTGCGAGATCACACCAACCGCGTTTGTGGTGTGGTCGCCACCGTGTACCGGAGGGAACAAGGCCCGTGGCGTTTCGGCCGGAAGCTTGATAGTGGAGACGGCGGGGAGCATCTGGGAGAGGCTTACCGGAAGGCACGTCGGAGACCCACTTGCACGTGGAGAAGGCCTGAGGCTATCCACGGAGTTACCCAACCGGGAGCTTGGCCCTTGCGAGGGGCTCCAACAAGGACTACGGGGAAGCTTGCGTGCTTCTTGATACCTCAGTAAAAATACCAGAGTCGTCGACAGGAGTTTGCATATCTCTACCTTGCTCTTTAGCTTCCGTATTTACATTGATTACTTTACTACGTTTGCGGTAGAGATAGCAACACACTAGCAAAACCATAGTTGCACATCTAGATAGTTTATCTATTGCATAGGTTTTGCTAGGGTTAGAAAAAGAGGCTATAGTTTAGAGTTAGAATTTTTAAGTTGCCTAATTCACCCCCCCCTCTTAGGCGTCACGGTCCCTTCAATTGGTATCAAAGCCGGTTGGCTCAATTTGGATCTTTGGCTTAACCGCCGTTGAGCCGACGCTATTTAGAGTGGTTGGGATGGATATCGCTAGGCCTCTGCACTTTGACGGCACTAACTTCCCATACTATAAAGCTAGAATGGCTTGCCACCTTGAGGCAGTTGATTTGGGTGTATGGAGAGTCACTCGTGACGGGATGAAACCCATCAAGAATCCCAAAAAAACCCATAAAGAGTGATGAAAAAGAAATGCACTTCAATGCTAGAGCTAAAAATTGCTTGTTTGGATCACTTAGTATGGATGTTTTTAACCAAGTATTCACTTTAAATATGGCACATGAAATTTGGTTAAAACTCCAAGAGCTCCATGACGGCACAAGCAATGTCCGTGAGCAAAAACATTGTCTAGCAAAGCAAAACTATGATTCCTTTACTATGAATAATGATGAGCTTGTTCATGATATGTATACTCGTTTGAATCTAATTATCAATGAGCTCCATTCTATAGGATTATTAAAGCTAGATGATGCAGACATCATGAGGAAGATCATCTCCGTGCTACCACAAAAGAAATATGCAAGCATCATCACTATCCTTCACAACATGGAGGACTTGAGTAACATGACCCCAGGCATAGCTATTGGCAAGTTAGTGGCATTTGAAATGTCATGTAAGATAGGTCAAGAAGAAGCTTCTTCATCAAGCAAAGGCAAAGCTCTCGCTTGTAGCGAGAAAAAGAAGATGAAGGGCAAGCAAGTTGAGACAAGCTCAAGCTCAAGTTCCTCAATGAAGATGAAGAAGAAGATGAGGACAATGATGATGATGATTCAAGTGATGATCAATCTTCCTCCCCCACCTTTGATCTTGACGAAGAATCAATCAAAGTGATCAACAAGGTGGAGAAGATGATCCAAAGGCTCAATGTCAAGGGTGTGCCCATCCAAATTCAAGATTTCATTTTCACAAATCAAAGAAATGAGCAAAGAAAGAGAGGATGCTATGGATGTGGCGAATTGGGGCACTTTATGGAAGTTTGTCCAAACAAGCCCACACCTAAGACAAAGAAGAAGGCATGCAAGAACCAAGCCCTCACATCAATAAGATTAGGGGATGATTCTTCAAGTAAAGAAGAACCCCATCATAAGAGGCGAGGCCGCAAGCACTCATCATCAAGCTCTTCTTGTGTGTGCCTTATGGCACGAGGTAACGAAAGCTCTTCCTCTAGTGAGAGTGATAGTGATGATGATATGCCTTCTTATCATAAACTTGTGCAAGAAAATCTTAATTATGCTAAAGCTTGCACTAGTCAACAAAAGAAGCTCAAAAGTTTAAAAGAAAAGCTATATAGTTCACAAAAAACATACAAAACCTTGCTTAAACAATATGAGAACTTTGCTAATCTCAATGTTGAACTATCTACTAAAATTGAGAAACTTGAGACTAGTGCAACAACAAATGCATGCACAATCAATGATGAGCAACTCTTAAAGAAAAATGAAAAATTAAAAGAAAAGCTAGCTAGCTCACAAGAAGCATATAATAGTTTGCTTGCTAAAATGGAAACCATGTGCAAACATTGTGATGAGCTAACTAATAAAGTTGCTAATCTTGAAGCCGTTAGCACAACCTCCACCAAGGCATCTAAAAAGAAAAGTTCTATCTTTAACATGTCTAAAAAGGATGCCTCTACTTCTTGAAATGATTTATGTTTAGACTCACCTTTGTGCAACCAAGTTTGTGTTGAGAAAGTTGTTGTAGATACATGCACACAAGAGGTTGCAAAGGAGAATGAGCAACTCAAGCAAGAAGTAGCTCGCCTCACCAAGGACTTGACTCAAGTGAAAGGCAAGGCGAAGCAAACCCAACTTCATCAAGATAACACCGTCAAGAGAGTGAAGAAGCTTGATGAAGAACAAATAGTGGTTTGTTACGTGTGCCACAAGGAAGGTCACAAGTCCTATGAGTGCAAGGTGAAGAATGGGGGAGGAGCAAAGAAGGAGAAAAAGCAAACAAGCAAGCTCTCCAACACCTACACCAACAAGGTGGACAAGAAGGCCTCCACACCTTATCTCTTGAAGAAGAAGAAAAATGACAAGGTGGTGGCCATCAAGGTGAACAAGCAAGCCAACAATGGGGTCAAACGCTTTTGGGTGCCAAAGGAAATCATTTCCAATATGAAGAGCACCAAGAAGGTTTGGATCCCGAAAGGAAAGTGAGAAGTCCGTCGGACTTCGGAGAATTTGGAGACTTGGCAAAGTTTGGGTGCATTTCATGGGGTGCATCATGATGGACAAAGTCATTGCCAAGTAGGTTAGTGAATACTATGGACCCAAATTCCCCTTCCCATGTTAGGTAACTAGATTTATTACTTACAATTAGTATTCATTTCAATTGGTTTTGTTTTCCAATTGATATACTCTTAAAGCATCTATTTATCTTTCATGCCTATGTTTGCATTTATGTGCTTAAATCCTTTATCATGCATACACTAGGTATATCTTATGGTAGGCTTGCTCGGTCTCATTTTTAACCCTTGGAGTAAACCTACATGGTTTAAAATTGCTTAGAAGCATAGCACATAGCTTGTCTTACTTTTGTTTATCTAATATGTGCCAAAGTCCAAATTGTAGATAATCTCTCCTGAATATCATTTTTGAAAATGATTCTCACATTCATGAGAAGTCATCTTTCAAGTAGTATTTTTATTCTAAAATCAATGCATGATTCCTATAAAGTGTTCCACATTTGTGTGCACATATTTAGGGGGAGTAATTCTACAACTTGGATGCTTTGAGACTAACACTTTTTCAAATGATATCAATTTTTCAAACCTATCATATGTGTAGTAGTCTCATTGTAAGGAAATTGGAGTCCCCGGAGTTAAGCATCATTCTTCAATTGGCATCATCATTTCATATTTATATGCTTTCTCCATGTATTATATAGATTAAACTCTCTTGTATAATAAATTGCTAATTATGCATATGCTCTACCATATGTATGCATATATTTAGGGGGAGCTTAGTCTATATAATGTGAGAGTCAAATTTTGTGATCCATTTCACTCTATACACAAAGGATCATGAAAATTGACCCTCCCTTGTGCTACTAATGTCTTCCTTTTCGGTGTTTGATGCCAAAGGGGGAGAATTTAAAGGACCAAAGGCAAGCATCAAGTTGATGTCTACAAGTGGTAATGGTCCGAGAAAGGGAGGAAAGTGGATTATGGATTAGTCTAAGTAATGGTAAAATTTGTAGGAATCCATAATGCCACATGGAGATTTTTGCAAGGGCAAGATAAGCTATCTTACAATTAACTTCAATTGGTATCCCTTAATATCATATATGATTTCAATTGGTATCTTTAAGTATCAAATAAACTTACCCTTTGCATTGCATCCTAGCAAGTAGGTAGTTTTTAACTTCTAAATTCTTATTATTTGCTTGCTTTGGTCGTGTTGGCATCAATCACCAAAAAGGGGGAGATTGTAAGGAAAATGGACCCTTGGCCCATTTACTTTAGATTTTGGTGTTTGATGACTAACACAACTAAATTAGACTAATGAATTTACAAGTGTTTGTTTTGTAGTTCAATGGGGTGCAAGACGTAACTTGGACGAAGACGACGTGATGATCTGATGATCAACACCTCAAGGAAGACTTTAGGAGCACAAGAGAAGACCCAAGAGATCAAGCAAAGTCCAAGCATGAAGATTGGAACCAAGCCGTATGCAAGATCGTGAAGAAATGAGCTCACTGTGGTGACCGGATGCTGGACCGGACGCTGGACAAGCAACCGGACGCTGCGACCGGACACTAGGCAAGTGGCTCGGCAGACAGGCGACCGAACGCTGGCGGCAACCGACCGAACGCAGGACAGCAGCGTCCGATCGAGTACAGTAAAGTTCTAGAGCGGCAAATCTACGACCGGACGTGTCCGGTGGTAGGCGACCAGACACTGGCCAGCGTCCGATTAGTATATTGCCGGCTCAACGGTTGGGACGACCGGACGCGTCCGGTCAGGACGATTCAGCGTTCGATCAGTAGCAGTTTCGTAGGAATTCGACCCCAACGGCTATTTTATTAGTGGGGCTTATAAATACAACCCCCAACCGACCATTTGAGAAGAGTGGAGCTGAGGAAACATACCAAGGGTGTTGATACACCATTTTAGTGATCTCCACTTGCATATTGTTTAGTGATTCATCAGGTGATTAGCATAGGTGCTTTACGAAGTGCTTACGTTGATTAGACCACCGCTTATGCGCTTGCTCTAGGTTTAGGTCTAGTGTTTAGTGAGGTTTCTATACCTCTTACCACTTGGTGCTTGCGAGCACCATTGTTGTACATCGGAGGGGCTTGAAGTCTTGTGAGATCACACCAACCGTGTTTGTGGTGTGGCCGCCACCGTGTACCGGAGGGAATAAGGCCCACGACGTTTCGACCGTAAGCTTGATAGTGAAGACGGCGGGGAGCATCCGGGAGAGGCTTGCCGGAAGGTACGTTGGAGACCCACTTGCGCGTGGGGAAGGCCCGAGGCTATCCACGGAGTTACCCGACCAGGAGCTTGGCCCTTGCGAGGGATTCCTTGCGAGGGGCTCCAACGAGGACTAGGGGGAAGCTTGCGCGCTTCTCGATACCTCAGTAAAAATACCAGAGTCGTCGATGGGAGTTTGCATATCTCTACCTTGCTCTTTAGCTTCCGCATTTATATTGATTACTTTACTACATTTGCGGTAGAGATAGCAACACACTAGCAAAACTATAGTTGCACATCTAGATAGTTTATCTATTGCATAGGTTTTGCTAGGGTTAGAAAAAGAGGCCATAGTTTATAGTTAGAATTTTTAAGTTGCCTAATTCACCCCCCTCTTAGGCGTCATGGTCCCTTCAACGTACAAAGAATGCACTCGCACCTATCTATAGCTGCAGTAAGTAGTGCTGAGTCAAGGGGCAAAAGACCGTGGTTGACAACACGGACAAGCTCGAGGAAGCCAGCATGCCGTATGTGCAGCGTATAACGCTCGTCCCACTGATGCGCCCTGGTGTGAGTGCGGAGCCTCAAAGGAGGCAAGGATACCTCTACGTCGTTGTCACTCAAGATGTGTGCTCGGTGCTGGTTGTCGTACTCCACCTCAAGAATAGGGTACAGCGGGTGCTGCGTGGGAGGGGCCATCCTGTTACAAATTGATAAACAAAGCGTTAGAGTATTCAAATTAACAAAATTCAAGTTAACATTAGTAAGTTCACAAACAAATTCACTAACCTAACTAGCCTATTTCCCTAAATCCAAAATCCTAACTATACTAGATAATAAATACATAATCAATCCATATAAAACTTTGGTTCCAAAATTACAAGTAATCCCTCCGTCTCAAAATAAATACATATCTTGCTTCTCGAGTAATTAAATATGTTTAAGTTTGATCAAAACTAAAAAACGGTATCAATATTTTTATCTCCTAATAAGTTTATTACGAAAGTATACTATATGCTTACTGTAATAGTACCTATTATGTATCATAAATATTAGTATGCTATTATATAAATTTAGTCAAATTTTTTAAAAATTTTAACTTCAAGAAGCGAGATGTGTATTTATTTAGGACAGAAGGGTACTTCCTCCGTCACATAACAATAGTCATTCTAAGATATCGCAAAGACACTAATACTCAATGAAAATAGCATCGATGCCCCTACATGCTCCTAGAAATGCTGGCACTAGCAGACCATCATCAACTCTTTTGCTTCTGCGCCGGTCGCTCGAGGATTGCGAGGGCACGTGGGGGTACCATAGGGATATAAAAATACTAACTATACTAGATAATAAAAAAATATGAAATCAAGAGGGAGGTACCTTAGGAGTGGGCGGCCTTGACGTGTCGGCGTTTGTAGCGCGGCCGGCTAGGGCGCTGCGCGGCGGGAGTGGCCGGGCGCGGCGTGGGCGAGCGGCCGAGGCCGGGCCGTGCGGGCGCGGGCGGGGTGAGGCGAGGCCGGGCGGGCGCGGGCGCGGGCGCGTGCGGCTAGCGGCGGCGTTCGGGCGGGCGAGCAGGGCAGGCGTGCGGGCGGGCGGGCGGGCTCGCACGCGGTATATATTTGGTCCAGCCGCGTCACGGATCAGGGCGCGACACTGCCGCGCCAAGGTCGGTGGCGCGGCAGGACCTGCCACGTCGTCGGTCCCCCAGGCCGGCCCACGCCACGTCAGCCCTCTACCGCGCTACCATGCATGGCGCGGCACAGGCATTTAGCCGTGCGTAGGGCAATATGTGCGGCCAAAAGTGTTAATTTTAAAAAAAAAACTGACAGTGTTAGATTTAAAATTATATTAAAAAAAAGAGTTAAAACTAAAAAAAAAATTCCCGATGGTAGCCAAGCCCCACTACGGCCTACCATCAACCATTTGCTTGATTTTAAAAAAAAAAATCACGTCAAAAAGAGCTCAAATTTGAGCGATGTACTGATATAGACATGATAAGCTCCCAACAGAAAAACAAACCATACAGTACTTTGATAATATATCATAGAAATACTCGGACAATGTAGTCAGACTGGGGCAGCATAAGTGACACATAGCTTTATTGCAGAAACCCTCTAAAACCTGGTACTCTCCTGTCATTTGATTTGCTGTAAAACTGTACATAGGTGTCACTCCGTATTACACTATAGCACTTCTCCCATTTGATTTGCTGCCCGTGGGAACAAGAAAAATCTAAGGCTCAGCAATCCCGGTGCACGAGTACTAACAGCTAGCATCAACAACCACGACACCGACCAGCGCAAAATAAAGCTTTGCCATCATATTGTAGCAAACGACAGTCATCACAAGGGATGGGATGCCCTTGGGAACAAGGAAAGAATGGATGGCCACTTGGGAAACCAAATGATTCTGACTCAAAGTAGCGTGCATTCGTTGTAACAATAAGGAACGCTGCTTAAATGGGAATGCAAGTAACCTAAATAATCCAGCTGGAAATACATAACTCACATGAAATATTTCCTATATAGTTTCTCTCAATTACTAAAAAAACATACAGGGCTTTGCCACCCCCTCCTCGCAAGGGATGCTTAGTACAGTTTTGGTACACCAGCATGTGAGAACAAAATCACATGGTTCCTAGACTATTTTACAGAGAATTCAGAAAAAAGCACAATGCACTTGCGCTACTTTGAAAGAGAAATGCACAACATGACAATACCCGAAATGTGGGGCTTCATATGTTTTAGTCTGTATATATGTTCTACATTCTAATTGCTGACGACTAGAACAGCTAAAGAATCTAAGATAGGCAGCACGCTCTAGCACCTCAAAATGGCGAAATCCACTCAGCTCACGTTTCCTGATAGTTTCCATCTCCACATGTTAACAGATCCAATTCTGCCATCAAACCATGCACATCACAAACCTGCCAAGCTTAAGAAGCGAAGACCGGCATAAAGAGATTGTCTCCTACAATAGCAAAGTGTTTATGGGAAAACAAATGCATGGCTCCAGAGTGAAATAAAATAGTAAAATTATCTCAGCATACATGTAGGCTTTTGGCTGTGCCAGAATTTGCACTAAGAAGCACAAATCTTCAACAGTTTCATCGGTTCTCTTCCAAGTATTGGTGTAACAACTCAAAACAGTCGCTCTACTTGAGATTATCAGCCAGCTTCGTTTTGACTTTTGATATACGCTCCTCATAAGAAGCTGAAATAAGAAAATCAAGAAACATTTGTTTCAGATGTACAAGAGAAAATGTTGAAACTAAGCATTGCATCAGAAGTCTGAAAATGTATTGTAGTGTCCTTATATAGGGATGGACATTAGGTGCACATGCACAATGGGCTAATTTATGGTTTAGTATTGGCCACCAACAGTCAAATATACTGCCAGAATATTCAAGATGATACTGGAAACTGATGGTCACACATAAAGCATTGGTTTCTCCATATAGAAACGTAATGTCAGGAGAAATATTCTGCAAGTTCAGCCCATAAAAAGATCACAAACTTACGCTCTGTTTGTCGTGACAGGAGAGGAATATGGTTCCTCTTCTTCTGAAGCGTTTCTGATGAATTTGGTTCTGCAGTGGCATCTCACTTTTAGATTTTTAGGGTATTAAATAAAACAAAGAAAATATTTGATTCTATGTACCTGGAAAAGGTAAACATGATGACGCTATGTGAAATATTTCAGCTTGGAGCATATGATGATGATATTCATCATTTAAGTGCTCAGTCAGAGACTGGCTGGCATCTGAAATCAAATGATAGTCCATCACAATTGATACCCATACAAAAGACAAAAATACAGTGAACAAATAGTGGAGAAAATACAACAGAGAGTCTAGCTTTATACACAAAAGAGAACTGAGCTGAGAATACTTTTTCCCCCAAATTACTTGCTTAAATTTGCTGAAAATACCATGCCATGGTTAAAAGTTTTCTGATAGTCTGATACAACTATATTCTGTTGATCCCATTTAAAGCATAAGCAGAAAAAGAAATGGATTGCCTAGACCTAACATTTTCAGTTAAATTAAGAATTGGAAGTAAATTATAAGGATTTTTTCCCCGAATATGCAGGAGAGCTGCATATCATTGCATTAAGGAGAAAACATGGTAGTTACAAGTTTACAACACACATGCAACACAACTACACACAATAAGATAAGTCAGCTCAGGTTCTGAGCGAGACCAGCCATAGAGAAAACAAGAAAGAGCGACCCCAACCAAATCGAAGGAAACACTACAAGGCTCAACCAGAAGCATCAAGCTGTGCCAACCCTCTAGGCACCTGCTAAACACCACAATGCCCCTCTTAAAGGATTAGCCTAAGGACTCGTTACACTGTTTCCAAAGGATCCAAGCACCCAGCGTGACTAGGGAGTTGAGGCTTTTCTTGGAATTACTAGGAGTTCAGTCACTGGTCCGCATCGAATTAAATTATATGATCAGGTGAGCAAGTGAGTAACACATAAGTGATCTCCAAAAGTCTAATAAGACAAACCTGATGAACACATAAAGTTGGCTTTATCAAATAGACAAGATCGCAAAATCAATGGAAGCTCTGGCGCCATTTTATATTGAGGTTTCCTAGGAGTTTTCGTAATATCCAATAGTGAATCAACTACCTGCGGTAAAATAAGAAAATTAGTGGAGGTAAGAAATCCTTACAAAGCCAACTACAAGCATGGTTTCACCAAAAGTATATCACACCAATCGACAATCCATGGACCTGAGGGAACATGTTATTGACTCTTTGACAAAAGGAAGCTTAAGTGGAAATTTTACTTACAGATGGTGACTCAAGGCCTTGACCTATTAGAAATAGCACAGCTACCATGCAGCGAACTTGATGCCACAGGAAAGCGGTACCCTTGATCGTCATGGAGCACAACTCATCATTGTTGGACCTAGAAGATATGAAGCATTTTTACTGGGCATTAGAGGATATTACATGCAAAATGAAACGAGTGTTCAACTACAATATAAATTTAACCTTCTGTCACATGCAGAAATAGTAAATTCTGTAATGCGCCGCCTGTAATTACTCACATTTGCTGCATCCATCTTACAGAAATTCCTAAAGTCATGTTCTCCAATGAAATTGGATGCAGCTTTCTGCATTTCCTGCTTGCAAATGAAAGTTGGTAGCTCAGTGGACATGACAAGTCTTAACTCAATGGGCAAGTATAAAAATCAAGCGTAGTGTAAGTACCAATATATCCAAGTCCCCCTTCCAAAATAAGTATTTGTATTCCCGGCTCAAACAGGTGAATCTGCAAATAGCAGTGGGAGAAAAAAATCAAGTGGCAATCAGCAACCACAAAGTAACATCACCATATAACTGGACATAATAACAACAACAACAACAACAAAGCCTTTAAGTCCCAAACAAGTTGGGGTAGGCTAGAGTTGAAACCCAACAGAAGCAATCAAGGTTCAGGCACGTGAATAGCTGTCTTCCAAGCACTCCTATCTAAGGCTAAGTCTTTGGGTATATTCCATCCTTTCAAGTCTCCTTTTATTGCCTCTACCCAAGTCAACTTCGGTCTTCCTCTGCCTCTCTTCACGTTACTATCCTGACTTAGGATTCCACTACGCACCGGTGCATCTGGAGGTCTCCGTTGCACATGTCCAAACCATCTCAACCGGTGTTGGACAAGCTTTTCTTCAATTGGCACTACCCCTAATCTCTCACGTATATCATCGTTCCGAACTCGATCCCTTCTTGTATGACCGCAAATCCAACGCAACATACGCATTTCCGCGACACTTAGCTGTTGAATATGTCGTCTTTTCGTAGGCCAACATTCTGCACCATACAACATAGCAGGTCTAATCGCCGTCCTATAAAACTTGCCTTTTAGCTTCTGTGGTACCCTTTTGTCACATAGGACACCAGACGCTTGCCGCCACTTCATCCACCATGCTTTGATTCTATGGCTAACATCTTCATCAATATCCCCGTCCCTCTGTAGCATTGATCCTAAATATCGAAAGGTATCCTTCCTAGGCACTACTTGACCTTCCAAACTAACATCTTCCTCCTCCCGAGTAGTAGTGCCGAAGTCACATCTCATATACTCAGTTTTAGTTCTACTAAGTCTAAAACCTTTGGACTCCAAAGTCTCCCGCCATAACTCCAGTTTCTGATTCACTTCTATCCGGCTTTCATCAACTAGCACTACATCGTCCGCGAAAAGCATACACCAAGGGATGTCCCCTTGTATGTCCCTTGTGACCTCATCCATCACTAAAGCAAACAAATAAGGGCTCAAAGCTGACCCTTGATGTAGTCCTATCCTAATCGGGAAGTCATCCGTGTCTCCATCACTTGTTCGAACTCTAGTCACAACATTGCTGTACATGTCCTTAATGAGCCCGACGTACTTCGTTGGGACTTTATGTTTGTCCAACGCCCACCACATAACATTCCTTGGTATTTTATCATAAGCCTTCTCCAAGTCAATAAAAACCATATGTAGGTCCTTCTTCTTCTCCCTATACCGCTCCATAACTTGTCTTATTAAGAAAATGGCTTCCATGGTTGACCTTCCGGGCATGAAACCAAATTGGTTCATAGAGACCCGCGTTATTGCTCTCAAGCGATGCTCGATAACTCTCTCCCATAGCTTCATAGTATGGCTCATCAACTTAATTCCTCGGTAATTTGTACAACTTTGAATATCCCCTTTATTCTTGTAGATCGGTACCAATATACTTCTCCTCCACTCATCAGGCATCTTGTTCGATCGAAAAATATGGTTGAACAGCTTGGTTAACCATACTACAGCTATGTCCCCGAGGCATCTCCACACCTCGATTGGGATACCATCCGGTCCCATCGCCTTACCTCCTTTCATCCTTTTCAACGCCTCTCTGACCTCAGATTCTTGGATTCTCCGCACAAAGCACCTATTGGTGTCATCAAAAGAGTCATCCAACTGAAAGGTTGTGTCCATATTCTCACCATTGAACAATTTGTCAAAATACTCTTGCCATCGATGTCGGATCTCATCCTCCTTTACCAAGAGATGCTCCCTTTCATCCTTAATGCACTTAACTTGGTTGAAGTCCCGTGTCTTTCTCTCACGAACCCTAGCCATCCTATAAATGTCCTTATAACTGGACATAATAACCTGATCACAAAAAAGATGGAGCACTTTATCTCCTTAGAATTAACACTTGACAATAGATATAATCATATATGCTTGTTTGCAAAATAGTACATTCATCCTTGCAAGAAGAAAGAACAATATAAAACATGGAGCATAGCTAACCTTGCATGAAAATCTTCTGGAACAGGACACCAACCTAGTACACGTATATCTCTTGGAAGAATTCTATTTAATACCTTCACATAATCAATTTCTGTGGACAAAAAAATCTTAGTGTGACAGAGAATAATTGCAAGTGAAGCTAAGATGCAATGAGACATCTGCTAGGAAAATATGATACTAGGACAGGAGCAAACAAAATGTATTTGATAGGGGAAGATGGAGGTTTTTCCCTTAGCAAGATAGCAAGTCATTTAAGAAACAAATCATATCATTACTCATGTCACTGCATTCCTTGGTGTCTACAACACCACTAAGGGAATACAAGGCAGAAGCATACCGGGTCTTTCATCTAACATGTCCCCTCCAACATCCTTTATGTTCGATCGCAGATATAAGGAAATCACCTGCGTGTGGAGAAGGGGTAAAACATCTCTTCAATGCACACTGCCCACTACAGATAACTCCATTTCAGCACACTACCAAAAAAAAATTGTAGAATACGAAATGAAACAATTTCCAGCAGAATGCATACAGTCAACAGTCTGTAAATCTCAGACTAATTATATTCTTTATAAAAAATTTGCCTATGAAGGGCAGGCCTGGTGCAGTGGTGAGAGCTATATCACTGAGTCACCAGGTCACGGGTTCGAAGCAACCTCTCCGCAGATTTTGTGGGGGAAAGGCTTGCCTCAGTTTTTCCCTTCCCCAGACCCCACTCATGTGGGAGCCTCCGGCATTGGGTCTGCCCTTTTTTTTATAAAAAATTTGCCTCTACATTCTACAATGTGATGCATAAAATTGTTTCGTACAAATTTGAAACCAAATAGTTAAAGACTACCCATGCAAAGGGGAAAAAAAAGGAGAAGTTGTTTTTATCTGGATTTGACAAGTTACATAGTGATCACTCCTATAATCAGTAGCAACAAGTATTGGTTCAATAGGAATGATTCTTGTAACCATGTTGTCAAAAATTGTATTTTTAGCACTAAAAACAGACAAGCATTACTTCAGAATCAGAACACATATAAGCCCGGACGGGTGCTCTTAATAGCATGAAACCCAGAGACAAAGCATTACTCCAGAATACGTTGAAGTTTTGAGAAGTGTTCTTTATATAGCATTAAAGTCAGTACCAAGTATTACTCCAGAATACATAAAAGCTAATACCATGATTTACAAGTATAAAGAAGCATATAATCAAACAGACATTCATTAGACTCTGGCGTTTGAGTTACTCGCCAGAATAACAGGGATTCTGTGGCTACCTGTCCAGTAGCAGAAACTCCTTTGTCAGTTCTTCCACACCTCGAATAGCACGATTCTTTCCTATTGCCAACCATAAGTTTTGCTCTTTCCAGTGCTTTAAATATCTCCGACTGACAAAACAAGAAGATAGAGCTTCTTGAGGAAATGACTTAGGAAATAGCAAAGCAAACAGCTCAACAGGGAAATCACCTCAACGGTTGGCTCAGTGTTACCTTCCGAAGAAAAACCATAGAATCTGCACAAAAACAAGCAGAGCCATATGAACAGGGAGAAAAGACAGATCACAGATCACAAGTAATACAAGTTGATTAAGAACCAGCTAAGAACAGAGCATATGAGCAGATGCCAAGAGAAGGTCAAACATTTTAAGGAAAAATAAAACATGTTACAAGATTAGAGAAGGAGCATGTTTTTTTTATAAAATATATTTTGTTTGTTTGGGATCAAAGGTAAGCAGTTTAGTAACTACATTGAATATCAACAATTGCTTTTAGTACTGACATGAGTACATGACTTGATCAACAAAGACGGGCAGTTTAAACAAAAAAACTCTTGACATGCAGCATTATAGTAGTTTGTTTCCACTGGATCAGAGAGTAGTAGGATTCTAATGAAAGAATTCACCAGAAACCACTGGACCTGTTTGGATCACCTTTGGATTACAGTAATAAGATAAAATAATCTCTAGGTCATCCAAACACCCTAGATTATGGGTTGGGTTATAATAATCCTGTCCACAGACTACTCGAATCCTATAATCCATCTAAAACCTGCTAATAGGAGACTATAGGTGCTGAAAAGAACCAAATCCTGTAATCTAGCACATAAAATCCAAGGATCCAAACAACCCAGATTATTTTAATCCATAATCCAGATTATTATAATCCCATTCAAAATCCAGATTCCAATAATCCAAAAGTGATCCAAACAGGCCCTAAAGAGACGATTATCAATTCAAAATGGAGCGTGCATATTCTATTTGGAGAATAACACACCTCTGGCCGAAGTACATGACTTTGAGAGCAACTAGTCGCTTTGGGCAGTGACTTAAAATCCCCACATGGCGACCTGTGCATTAAACAAAAAAATTCATTAAAATTCTGCAGAACAGTTGAAAATAGTTAATGTTTCCAATAGTCAAGGGGTAAAAGGAAAACTAGAAGCAAACCACGATACAGACATACTGAACACTTATGAAAGCAAACATCATTGATTCATTTCTCATAATAAAAAAAATAATATAGGTGTAATTGGCATATCTTCAGTAGCACCTGTTCTTTTAGTATGTTTGCTAGAATCGTCAGGCAAACCATTGCCTTCCGCATTTATGTTGCACTGTAGATCAAAGGCAAA